>NC_090803.1:64710363-65019681 GCF_036512215.1 Solanum lycopersicum | reverse complement strand
TTAAAAGGCAGTTATTAAGAATATTTTTTAGAAAAATTAATTTCACTATTTACCACCCAATTCAAACATATTGGAATTGAATATATTAATCCTTACTACTTCATTGAATCGAAGAATCTATGTGATTTTAGATCTTCTTCGCCTCATTTTCATTATCTTAACTTATCATAGTTATACATATAAAATACAAAATACTTGTAAATTAACGTTGAATATAACGATAGTATTATGACAGAGTAATAATTAGTGACTTGCCCAATTCAAATTCAAGATTTCGAAAGTAAACTATATGGATTCTATGCTAAGGGGTTGTTATACCAGAATAAAAATAATCAAGTGATTTGTAGCTACTAATGATTATTTAAGATCTAATCATTATCTTAATAGTCAATAACCTTATGTTTAAGTTACAAAATGAAGACATAGTGCATGTATGGAAAATTAATTTTGAAAAAAAAAGGATTAAAGCTAAGTTTACTTTGCACTTTGTGGTTGAAGAAAAGACATCCACAAGAAGCCTTGCATGTGCTTTTCTTTACCCACTTTAAAATAAGGAATCATAATGATTTGGCTTTTTTTTCTCTCTTTTATTTTAATTAAGTTTCCTTTTATAATATTTTAAAAATTAAACACAAAGTTCTAACAATTTATTCTGAAATGATAAAATAATTCATGGATTTAGTCAATCTTTCTCGTTGAAGTACCGTGAATGTCGGAACAATATTTTTATATAAATTATTAGACATTTCATGTATACTTTTGTTTTTGTTGACCTAGTCGCAACACAACAATGAACAAACACAAGGTTGTTTTCTTTTTTAGTATACGGGGCAAATTCGTTATAATATTCGATATAATTTCACAAGTGAGATATGAAGAGTTGATATGTACGCAGTCTTATTCTATTTTATGAAGATGGAAATATTATTTTCGATATAATATGAACTTGAATAAAAAGCATTTTAATATATAAATTTCATAAGAAGAAATCATGCTAAGATTATAGAATAAATTTATAATAAATCAATATTTTATATCAAATTAATAAATGCATAGACGCAAGAGAAGGAAAATGGGAGAGGGGCTATGATCCCATTTGAAATGTAATAATTTTTGTATTTTCTTTAAAATTCATATTGAAATTTGATGAAATTTAAATTCCTACACATTTAAGATTCATTTGGATATTGTTACCTAAAACATTATTTTTCTTGGTAATATATTGAGGTTCATAGGGAGTTAACATTAAATCACTAGAACAAATAAAGAATTGAGCAGTAATAATATATTTTTTGTTATATACTATTGTTTAGCGATAATAATAACAATTAAAAAAAATTCTGATCACATGATATCTGTCTATTTGTACCTTACTATACTATAATGTATGAGTTGAATTATTTTAAAATTTCAAATGTTAACAATGAAAAAATAAAAAAGTTATTTTATTTTATTTTATTTGCATTTCTCATGGCTTTATTACAATGGAAGTACAGCTGCATGCCAAGATTTACCATAAGTTAAAAAAGAGTTGCTCCATGTGAGTTGCATTTTCTCATCTTACTTTTGTACTGATATATTCATAAGTTGGTTGGGGGGGACAAAATTAACATAATAAATAAAAACTCAACTTATATTATTATTATTTTTTGAAAAAAAAAGAAAAAGATGAAAACAGTAACCTAAAAGTTAAGGATCAGGATTTAGGAGTATTTAGGGGTGTAAAAGGTAAGGATATTAGAAGATTAAAAGACAATTTAGAATGACAATTAGATTCATCTAAGAAAAAAAAATTAATTTTAAAAAAATTAGGCACAAACAAAAAGGGGAAAAAGGTGAAGGTAAGTTGGGGAACAATATCTTTTGATTTTGTATGAGATGTCTTTGTTGGTACTTTTGTTCACTGCTTTTGGCTGTCATATATAAGAGAAATAGACTTTAATATATGTGTGTTTTCAAACTATATAATATATATATATAATACAAGTAAAAAAGAAGAAAAGACAATGATAAGAAATCGATTGTTGGTTCCAGTTAACATCTTCTCTTTCTTTTATTATATAATTAAATTAAATAAAAAAATAAAAATTAGTGATTTATGATATTGGTCATTTTTAGAGCCATATATTAATATTATTTTGTCATCCTTTTTGAGCTAGCGAACATTATTGTTGAGAAAATAGGTGCTATGAAATTATTATGGCACATTATTTAATCTTTTTCAATTTGAACTTGAGTTTGTGACCTGAGTCAAATGATGTGTAACACAAAAGACAAATCCATATATTGATTTAAACTAATAATAGATAAATAATACGCGATATAGACTTAGATCGTAAATTATTTCCCTCGTAATTTGTTATGTCAGGCTCTAATATGGGGTGCTTGTTTAATTAGTAGTATAGTAGTACATATTAACAAATGATTTATGAGAATGAATTAATATTGATATTATAGCTTATTAGATTTGACATATGTTTAAAAGGAGAAAAAAGTAGTTAGCCGAAATGTTAATATTATTATTATTATAAGTAGTTAATATTAATGTTTGTAACTAGTGTTATAGTAATTAATACTGACGGCGATGAGAAAGTTTATGGTATTTAATTAATTACTCTGCCGCAAGCTAGTATTTATAGACATTGACATAAATTATCTTATTCTAAGTCTTTGATTAAACTTTTATCCAATTTAGATAGTACAAACACCCCTATCACAATTCATAACATAGTTTCTAGTAGCAAAAAATATAGCTATGTACCTCCTCTTTTGAATTAATCGCATGGATGATCACTTAATTTTAATCAGTGTATGAAGTAATGATACGAATTTGAGATAATATCGGAATAATTAAATGATTAAACAATTAATAATTCCGAAGAAGCGTGAAAATTCTTGAGCAAAAAGATTAAGTGTTTATGTTTCAAGTAGTATAATTAGAAATGCTTAATCAAATACTATAATTAGAACTAAAATTAGATTATCAATATTTATTTTTATTGTCACATAAGCTAGTAGTCAATTAATAATTCCAAAAAAGTGTGAAAATTCTTGAGCAAAAAGATCAAGAGTTTATGTTTCAAGTAATATAATTAGAAATGCTTAATCAAATACTTAATTAGAACTACAATTAGAATTATCGATATTTATTTTTATTTTTATTGTCATATAAGCTAGTAATCAATTAATATTTCTGAAAAAGTGTGAAAATTCTTGAGCAAAAAGATCAAGAGTTTATGTTTCAAGTAATATAATTAGAAATGCTTAATCAAATACTATAATTAGAACTACAATTAGAATTATCGATTTTTATTTTTATTTTTATTGTCATATAAGCTAGTAGTCAATTAATAATTCTGAAGAAGTGTGAAAATTCTTGAGCAAAAAGATCAAGAGTTTATGTTTCAAATACTATAATTAGAACTAAAATTAGAATTATCGATATTTATTTTTATTTTTATTGTCACATAAGCTAGTAGTAACTGATATTTTTTTCGAAATCTTTAGTATATTTTTTGCCTATTCTATCATTTTTATGTTTTTTGACAATTCATCTTTATCTTCGTGGAGTTTCTAGTAGCACATGAGTTTAGTTATTTTTCCTATTACATAGACAAAATAAGTCACTACTCAGGTACAAGTTAGACTTTGAAATATATCATTTATATAACCAAATTGCTATTAATCTTAAATAGTAATTAAGTAAGTAATGATTTGAAAAAAAGGAAAAGTTTATGACAGCCTAAAGAAGACAATTACTGAATTGTCAAATAATTATTTTCCTCAAGACAAACCCCAAGTCAATTTTGTTACAACTAGAATGTATTTGTAAACATTTGAGAGTGAAAATATATGATTTTTTTTCTTAACAAATGTATTATTGGCATTTTATAAAATTACCAAAGTTGATTTCTTTAGTTTAGTTCCTATCGTTTCTTGAATTATAGCAAGAGATGACATCATGAGTTGTGATAGAAGAATCTTTCTTTTATTAGAAATTTCAATTTTAAATTTTAATAACAAAAAATAATTGAGATCATTAATTTAAATTTAATCAAATTATAATATAAATATTGATAAAAAAAAAATAAAACAAGAATAGTATAATACAACAAGAGATCCAATAAGTCAGAGAGGTAGAGTAAGACAGGCTTTTGAAAATGGTTCCTATTTTCACCTAATCTTCTCTGTGCTCGAAAATATCTAAGACCTCTCGATAAAATTTAAAAATTATAATTTTAATCAACAGATAATACTAACAATAATATTTGATAAACTAATCTTTTACCTTATTAATGATAATTCAAATTTTCACCTTCTAATCCAACCCCCTCTCCTATTCTCATTATTTATTTATTTTTAAAAAAACATTAAGTAGATTTGTCTCTATTTGCTTATAATAATAATAATAATATATGATATAGTAATAATTTGGGAAACCTAATAGTTGATGTCACTAGGTAGTGTTATTCAAACTCGACAAAGCAGCAGACGTTGCTTTCTAACGTCCTTTGCTCAATACCTGTCTCTCTTCATGTCAAAAACTTTACCTAAATAAATACATAAAACGAAAAATGATTTCAAAATTTTCAAAACAAAACATACAAATAAGTCAAAAAAGTTCAACATATATTATATAATTCATAAAAAAACACATTTAACCTATTATATTCGTAATTTTTAGATGAAGGGATATCAAAATTAAACGCATTTACACACTACTTTTGTCAACCCATATGCATACCAAATATCCATATATATATATATATATTAAAAGAATAATAAATTGTAAGAAATTTGAAAATGGAAAATGATTTGTCAAATAATTTATGTAAAGGGCCCATATTCTGCAGGGAAAAAATAAGATTTGATTGGAACTGGACTTTTGGAAGAAACATTTCATGTAATCTACCATTTTATTTTATTTTTGCCAGAAATACACATTCAAGGCGTGACTCGAATAATTGTCAAGGACCCCCTTCTATAATTTCAACCCTATTTTACTTTCTTTTTCTTTTGAGCAAATTAAAAAAATAAAAATTATTTGTGGGGCTCCCGATTTCTTTTGGGTGGGGGAATAATATGATAATAATATAATATAATGAAATAATTTAAATAGGACGATCGTCTTGTCGATTAAATGGTATAAATATATGGTAGATCAAAATGGATACACGAAGATTTGAATTCACCATTTACTTTTCTTAGCTGACAGTTAGTCTAGGGCATCGGTCTACTCCTTTTCTTCTTCCTCAAGATCTTGGAAATGGGCTCGGAAAAGGAAGTGAGTTGTGCGATGAACCTGTTGATATCTACATAAATTTGTATTTTTAATTTACCTTTTTTTTTACTTTATCTGACACTTATTTTATCCTCCACATTACTTATTTTTCAGAACCTAAGACTATACATTAGTTAATAAGAATATTGTTATAACATATTCATATTGATCATTGCTTATTCTTTAAGAATCGTGTAAAATCTAAAGTGAACAAGTAAAAACGAACAGGAAGAGTAATTATTTTGGTATGGTAAACAAATTATTGGAGGATCACAAGTTGAGAATCCAATGGGCTTTTTGGGCTTATGTGGTATTGAGGTCTCTTTCTGAAGGTAAATGACAAATAAAACATTCAATGGTGGGTCTTATCGGCCCATGTGGTCCACTTCCCTTTATGGTCCGGTATACTTGGATCTTCTATGGGCCCTATACCTTTTAATAACAAACTAAATTAAAATTCAAAAGGAGAATTCCATAATTCAAATTTTGGTTAATTAATTAGAAATGGTATTACCAATTACTCCTCTGATCTACTAAATGTAGTAGCTAAATAATTAAAGTGAAATTCTCTTCTTCTTCCTTTTTTTCTTAGTTTATGGAAAGGATTGAACAGATTAAGATGAGTTGAGTCATTCTTTATATCAGATATCACGTGGATCAGCAAAGAAGTATGACATATACTTCTATAATGCTCTACTAAGTCAATAAGATAATCGTTAATCGTAAGGATAATTTTTAAGGTAGAAAATAATGATAGGGGATTAAGGTAATCTCGACAAATCCAATAATATAGGGGTAATGTTGACCTTTCCTCTATATAATTTAGGCATAACATTATGAGAGTGAATATGAAGTGCATGGGGTGGAGGTGAGTTTGGGGTGGGGGAGTAAGAGCCCGTTTGGATTGGTTTTAAAAAATAGTTTTTAAGTTAAAAATAAAAAATTAAATAAATGATTTTAAAGTTAAAAATAAAAAGTAGGGAGAAATTTATTTTTGATTTTCGACTTATTTTAAGTTGTTTTAAACTTATTTTTGGTCATTTTTACATTGTTAAACATTTCGTGATTTATTTTAAGTCATTTTAGACTTATCTAAAGTTATTTCTAATCTTGTCAAACACCTCATATCTTATTTTAAGTCATTTTTAACCTATTTAAGTTATTTTTTATATTTATCAAACACTCCAGAAGTCAAAAACGAACTTTAAAATAGGTTTGATTGTCTTTTAAGCTAATTCAAATGGACTCTAATATACAAGTTATTTATCTAACTTATTCTTTAAAATTTATTTTTCTAAAAAAATAATATCTTCACTAATCAAATATGAGACTTATTTGAGACACACCCAAATGAGTGATTATTCGATGTTTCTTGTCTCAAAGCTGTTCAACTTAATAGAACCAAACTCAATTGTACAATTTGACATGATTATAAAATGACAAGCTAAAAAATAATTATTCCCTTTCATTGGATCCTAAAAGTTTTATTTCCTTTGTTTTAATTTTCAACACTTTTTTAAAAAAAATATGTCCAAAAGAAATATCACCTTTTCTTTTTAATGTGACTATCGTTTAATAACATCATCCTCATTTTACCCTTAATAGGTCTCACAAAACACTTCGTTGTAAAGAAAAAAGTCAATTATCAATAAGCACACAGTCTTTTTTTATTTTGTAAATTTTATGTACAGTTAAACAATATCACGTTAATTTGACGTAAAGAGTAACCTTTAAGAGATGGGCTAGTGGTCCAAAACTGTGGCAGTAGCAGTATCATTTGCCCATTCAAACCAATAAGAGTACAAAGATTCAAGCTTGGTTTAAGGCTTTTTATAGCCCTCAAGTGTCTCTATTATTAAGCAGAGAGACCATAAGGACAAAAACAAAAATGGGTTGGTCTTCAGTCGTAGGTCCATCACAAAACCCAAATTAATAATGATTGTTTGGAGTCAAGTGATGAATCATTTATAAAAAAAATTTTAAAAAAAAACAAAATTTAAAGAAAGGAAAGTTCATTAAGTAAATAGGTTATATAAAGTGATGGTGAACAATTATTATATCTTTAACCTTGCTTCTTTTCTAATTTAATTAGCTTTTTATTTTCTATCGAGGAAATGATCTTATGTGCGCAATAGAGATAGCACATAATGAATAGTTATGCAGTTGATAACTCTTTTCTTTCGACAGGCAGCCTATCAAATCGGATAACATATTTGTGCATTGGTTACACAAATTCATTAACATTTATTTTTTATTTGGCAATAAAATTAATTTGAGCATCACTATTAATTGATTTTAATGTTATACAAAAGAAATTTATATCAAACTACATAGGCTCTTTCTTGGATTTTTATCCAAATTGATTTATGTTCAGTATTTTGAAATCTACGATTATGTGATTCATTTGTTATGAACTCACAAACATGAAAATTAATAAAGGAATTTTTTACGTAATTACACTCTATTCCCAGTTTTTTTTTTTTTCAAATTACAAAAATTCCTCAAACGATGTGGAATCTGGATATATTCCAAAAAGTTTTGATACGTCACGTCTCGATTTCGAATACATCTTTCAACGTCTCAATACATCACGCCTTGATTTCGGATACATCGCATATGTCACAATATATTGCATAAATTTATGTATCAAAACGATACATTGCGTAAAATTTTATATCAAAAGAAAAGAATAGAGTAGGAATTTTTATTATTTTTTCAAAGGATAGAAAATTTTAAAGAATATAATAAAATAAATTAAGTGTATCTAAATTTATTTATTTATTATCTAGACTGGGCTTAGTAAACTGCAAGTCCATAGGCCCATTCTCTTATTTCAATAACCATTTTAATAGGGGAAATGCCAGTAATGCATGTCCAGCCCAAGTTTAAAAGTGAAGTAAATAAGGAATTGTTGAGATACATTTAATTTCCACATGATTTGAATGAGGGTGATTTCCATATAGAAAGACAAAAAGTGTTTTTGTAATTTTACAGATTGTAAAATAATAATGTTTATTAAAAATGATATATATATATATATATATATAAAAATAATTATTGGGACCAATTTAGTGAGATTCATACTATTCTTCCAAGTTATTATCTAATTATTATATTGAAAAAATTAAAACAACTTAACCAAGATAATCTCAATATAGCCAAAAACTCTTATAAAGCATCCAAAAATTTGTGATAAATATGATATGAAACGTAAATTTTTATTTCATTAATCTTTTTTAAAAAATTATTTTGCATGTTGCTTTATCATCTGTTTTAGGTTTTTAATCAATGCTATAATGCATTTTTTTGTAACTACCTTATTGGTAATTGATCTGATTGTATAGTTAATTTTACATCATTAATACATATAACATAAGCTAATCTATATTCGAAAAGAAATAAACATTTAGTATTATTTAACCACATATCTATTGTTCCATTGATTCTTTGATTTGAACAATAAACTACATCGAAGTTAGACTTGTGATCATGTTTACATGTGATATATAGATGCATGTATCAATACTAAAGGTTAGGGTGTGATGTATATGATTTTTTGATCTTACTCAAGAATTAGGGATTCAAACCTATAAATAAGAAACTACTAAAATGAAGTGTTTTTCTTTTAATAGATCCTAAATTATATAGAACTTGATTAGTTGGGCTCCAAAGCAGATAGTAGATACGGTAAGGAAAAAAAATAAAAATCATCTAGCTACTTCTAAAATATAGTATTTTTTATTGAATATCATTTATCTATGTATCCAAAGTCAAAAGGGTGAAAAAGATTATTGAAAATTTCAAAAGAGCAACAAAATTGATTTTAGAACCAAAAGGCCAACATTGTAACGGTCAAATTAACGTTGTCTAAATCAGGGTGGCCGCCCAAGGCGCGAAAACTCATGCGCCTTACAAGGCTTTGCCACCTTGCGTCTTACAATAGTTGATAAAATATTTGAGATGCCGTCAAGAGTATATATAACTAGAATTTATATATAATGCGAACAAATGCATAAACTATCACACTTGTAATAAAATTAAACACAACTTGTAGAGTATCATAAAATATAAAGACCTACATATATAATCATAAATTAAAACTATAAAATAATACGATAACTTATCTCATATATATATATATATATGATGCAATAACATACTCCGCCTTCTCGGATCGATTGACTCATAAATAGAGGTCTGATCAAGTTAAAAATATTATATAATATAGATCGAAAAAAATGTGATGTTATTTGATCGGGCCCAAAATCCCATAAATATTATGGCAACTTTCACATATAGCAAACATAAAATTCATATTTGTATGTTATAACAAAGTTTGCATAACTGTACTCCATAGCAAACATATAAATGTATAATTCACAATTCATATACAATTGAAGCGAATTGTATAAAATGAAATGTATAAAACGAGAAAGAGAAAGAGACTTGGGCGGAGAATTGTATAAAACGAAGTGTATAAAACGAATTTTATAATTATAAGTGTATAGAACAATTATATACCATTTGAATTTTGTATAAAATGAGAAAGAGAGAAAAACAAAAGAGACTTGGGCAGGGAATATAAAATTGAATCGAATTGTATAAAATGAGAAAGAGAGAAATTATATACAATTTGAATTTGTATAAAACGAGAAAGAGAGAAAGACAAAAGAAACTGGGCAGTGATTTTTTTTGTATAATTATAAGTCTATAGGACGAAAATATATGTTTTTACATGTGTATATACAATTTTCTCTGTTTGTATAAGCGAGATAGGTGAGGGTAGCGAGCGAGATTAGGGAGAGTGGCGAGCGAGATCTGGGAGAGGGGAGAGAAGGGAACAAAAATATATGTATTTATGCATTTTCCTCTCGCTTTATACAAATAGAAGCAAATTTTATACACTTGTGTTTGTATAAAAGTGAGAGAAAGCGAGCGAGAGATGGAGCGAGAGAGGAGAGTGGCGAGCGAGAGTTTGAGGGAGAGAGATGACTGACAAACAGTTTACTACGGGACAATTAAATCAAAGAATGATTATACCAATTAATTTAATTTATTAATTTGCCATTATATACAATTTTCCCTAAATATTATCCAACGAGGCCAAAAATCCCATGTTAACAACTAAAATTACTACACGCGACTCTTATCCCAAAAATATATGTACGCTAGCCATTGAAAAATAATCATGTGGTGTAAAATTCATTCTACAATTATTGTAAGGTAAAAGCATATCTTAATTTGCAGATTCTATTATTATTATTATTATTATTATTTGAAAACGAAATATGTTTGGCCAATAAACAGGACCGAATTGACGTTCCAGAACTAAAGGAGATACGGAATCTCACGTTAGAAAAGTGAAACATATGTCCCTATCATCAAACAAGTGGATCTTAAAGATTCCAAATATGTCGGCGGAAACATACCCTTCATATTTTATGTAATGATAAATTGGCGGCCCTGTAAAAGCTGTAATTGACAGTTTAGTCCCATTACTTTTTTTGTCCATTTGTTAATCAACGTTTTTCCCGTTAAATTGAAAGATGCCGGTGAGGTTGGAAAAATTATAACTTTATAATATAAACAACAAAATTAAAAATATTTTAATATATTCTTTACTTTCTTAAAATCGAACTAACAAATCAGAAATAGAAGGGAGGGAATCTACTTTGCACTAATGCATATATGCGTCATCTTCCACTTTTATAGCCTTTGTGTCTATTCTACTGTAGTAGATTTATTTGGGGTCATCAAAATCTGTTGGTTAAATTAAATCAATTTGTCTTCTGTCAACTTAAACAAATGACATTATTTAAGACTAGATTATGAAATAAAGAGATTACAAATCAATAATTTTTTCCAATGAAAAGATATTTTATTTCATTAGGGTTATATATTTTATGGCTAGAAAACTAAGCATTAGCATTTATAATCGATATGTAATGATCACATCATATAAATAAAACACTTTTTATACATACTTTCTAATTGGACTTTATCAACCATAGTTTTATGACGAATTGAATAGGAAAGCCACGTGCCCATGTTCAAGAAGCACGAGTGCACAACATGACTATTACTATTATTAGCAACCAAAATGTTAAAATCTATGTCTAAATGATAGGATTCTAAATTAATTATACTTATAGTTTTATTATAATATTTATTAATATTATAATATAATGATAAATAATTTAATCATAGTTGTAATGTAATTCTAATCGATCTTAACTAGTATAATAAATATCAGCGTAGTTAATATAAGTTGTTTAATCATTGTGTGATTCAAACTTTACAGTATATTTATCAGTTTTATTGGATATGTTCCAATAATCAGCTTTCTTTTTCTCCAACCTAAAAAAGTACGAAACAATAATAATTTTAAGATATTCTTTGAGAAATTGTTGAAAAGATTAAATTATCGGGAAAAAACTTAATTATTGTTTATGAATAATCAGGAGAAGCAAAAAAAAAAACGTATTTATAATTTGAATGTATAATTCGTGTAAGTGGCTTAACTATGGATATATATTCTCCGAACATATTTGTTAATCACTTTTCATTTTATATTATGTTTCAGTAATAAAAAATAAGAAGAGAATTTTATCAATGTATTCTTAAAAATTTATTAGTACTTTCTTAAATTTATCAGATGCAAAATTAATATAAAACAACAATTTTTAATATAATGATCAACAAATATGATATAATGATTTTTAATATAATGATTAATTAATATGAGACAGAATAATATTCGATAATCAATAAAAACTTTTCAAGGATAACGATTAAATCACCTTTAATTACTTGGTGTGTGGCTTTATATATGCATTCAAAAATTACTAGACTATATTAAGACTTTGATATGGATGAACAAAAGATTTGGATTATTGATGTGTCTCTGACGTGCCATTTATCTCAATTTTAATTGGATATTATTTGTAACTGAAATATATGACGAAAGACTAATTCCAAGCTATCTAATTAATTTGCCTTCTGATTTGGAGCTTACTCTTCAAGCCAAGCAACTTTAGCCAATAATCGTCCTTATCAAGTGCTCTATCGGATTTGATTAATTCAAACTAATATATAAAATTAAAATAATAAGTCATATGTTAATTAGTGGGGTGTTAAAAAAGAAATAAAATAGTAATCTTAGCATATAATTAGTATTTCTTCGAATTTATTTCAATTTATGTGATACTTTTATTTTTAAAAGTCAAATCACTTAGATTTGATTGACAGCTTATTTACGAAATCTTTTTAATCTCGTAATTCAAAAAGTGTCACGGAAATGGAGGGAGTAATTGTGTTAAACGATTTCTCTAATGAAATATTATTAGAAATATATAGATGTTTGGATTCCAGCTTTTACATGAGGCGCCGCCCTATTTTTCTTATTTTAATTTCTTGGCTGCAAGACCAACTTTAAGAGAAAGAAACCCTACTTTGAATTTGCAAAAGTAATTAAATTTAATATGTCCAATATTGACCACCTTCACTGGTTGCATTTTATTCTTTTAATCAATTGAGGGAGGCTAATTTGGTGCAAGAGAAAAACATAAGAAAATGGGTTGGTAAACTTGCACTCAATTGGTTCTACTACTTTCTCATTTTGAACCTTAAATTAGAGGCCAATTAATATTAGTTGTAATTTTCATTCTAATTTTGTACAAATTAACAACAAGTATCTGAATATTATACTTCTTTCGAATCAATTTATCTGTCACATCTTTTATTTACACACCTATTAAAAAATTATACATATTTATATTTTTTAGCTTTAATTGTTTTAAATATGTTAATATCTCTTCAATAAGGATTATGTTTTGATAAAAAGAGAATATCTCTCTCTATATATATTCCTTTTACTTAAGATTTTATAAATATTAATAATCAATGTTAATTACTTTAAAAATAATTATTGCTAAAAGACAAAATAGAAAGAATATAGTTCTTTATTTTGAGTTTTCAAAGTAGCAGTGTTGATATTGTATTTTTATCTTACACTGTACTTTAACAGGATATAAAATACATTTTATTTTCATATCTCGAGACTCAAAAAGTTAAAATACTACTTATATAGCCAATCAATCCTAGGAATCAAAACTGCAAACTGTTGATAACTTTATTTAATAATATATTAGAGTATCCATGGGGTATCAAAATAAATACAACAACTAGATCCTCTCATTCCAATGAAGATTCTTTATTATATAGTAGATTCCTTTAAAGAAATAAAAGTATTTCTGTCATAACAACAATTTTTTAAGTAGATATTTTCTTAAATAATTTATATAATAAAGTTGTACATTACCATATAATATTTCTTTATAATCGCTTCACTTAGTTGCTGAATACAATGTACACAAAACTATAGCAAATAGAAACGTATTTTAAGTATAAATACATGTGAAGAAAAAGAAAAAAAAACATAAGTAGTATTGCAACGTGTACTTGAGTCACATCCTACCCCTAAACATACGCCCCCCCCCCCCCCCCCCCACACACACAACAATTTGGAGAGAAAAAATTTAGTATGATATTATATCATACTATGTTGTGTTAATGAAATATAATGTTTAAATAGATTATGTTAATGTTGTTGTTATATAATGTCAGACATCTATAATTTCAATGATATAAATCTACAAGAAAAATAGGACACATGATATAATTACTATGAAAAGATAAAATATATTTAATAAATAATAAAATAAAAAGAAAATATAGACATACTAAAATTAAATTATACGTTACATGAAACAAATCTTTTGGTCATTATCTAAGTATATTACAATTTTTTTAAAAAGAGCCCTAGTCAAAAATACCTTTACAATTTTCCCTTTTTTATATGTCACGTGAGGTTACCTCCAAATAACTAGGAAACGCACGTGACAAAAGAAAAAAAGCTTTTAAAATTTAAATTCCAGAAAGAATCTCGTGAAATGAAATACACGTGACGTCAGCGAGACTAGTGGTGAGTGGTCGATACTGAAAATTAATTTCACAAAATTTTGGTTGAGAGTAACAGCTCAATTCCGTCAAAAGCACTTAAAATAAATATTTTTTTTCCTCTTCATTTTTACTTGTCACATTTTAAACTTTGAATCGACATATTTATCAAATAAATACTCATTCCGTTTAATTTGAAATTGGTGGAGAGTTTTGAAAAAATATTTTCCTTAATTTTTGAAGGGACATTTTTTTTGAGAAAAAAAGAGTTGATTTCGAAAATATTTTTTCAAAACTTTTGCCCAAACTAAACATGAGAAAATTGGAAAACATTTTTCAAAAAATGTTTTCCTTCATACCAAGCACACTCTTAAACATGATATAGGAAAAGTTAAAATTAAAATGTTGTCAAAAAATAAAAATGGTCATTTTTTTTAATTCAGACTAAAAATAAAATAGGGTCATTCTTTTTAAAAAAAGAAAGTATTATAAAATAAAGGTGAATTTAACATTTTTAAATATAATTATTATTTAATATAAAAATATATTTTTTAGACTGACTATTTTTTTTAAAAAAAATATAAACTAAGAAATGGATAATAATAATAAAGAAAACAAACAAATAGAACCCAAGTAGGATTTGTGCGTCTTTCTCTATATAAAGAAGCCAAAACACAATTTTACAAGCATCAAAACAATTAACAAATTAGAGAGAGAAAAAGAGGGAGAGCCAAAAGAAGGAGTTTAGTGTAGAAATATGGGCGGTTGGGCTATAGCGGTGCACGGTGGCGCTGGTGTGGACCCAAATCTCCCAGATGAACGTCAACAACAAGCTAAGCAACTCCTTACTCGTTGCCTTAACATTGGAATCTCCGCTCTTCGCTCTTCTCTACCTGCCATTGATGTCGTTGAACTCGTTGTACGTATCTATTATCCACTAACATTCAGCTATTATTCGCTTCGATTCGTAAAAAAAATAAATCAATCTCAGATCTACATTTGTGTGAATTCCATTTTTTTGCATGTCGTTTTTTTTTTCTTTGAATTGACGGTTTTGATTCTGGTTGTACAGGTGAGAGAACTTGAAAGTGATCCTCTATTCAATTCGGGTCGTGGATCTGCATTAACTGCAAATGGAACAGTGGAAATGGAGGCGAGCATTATGGACGGCGATGGTAGACGATGCGGCGCCGTTTCTGGTATCTCCACCGTGAAAAACCCAATTTCTCTCGCTCGCCTTGTCATGGATAAATCTCCTCATTCTTACCTCGGTTTCTCCGGCGCCGAAGAATTCGCCAAACAACAGGTCAATAAATTACCAGATTTTTTTTATAAAAAAATCAAATCATTGCAATTGTTAAATCCTAACAATAATTTAATAATGAATTAATTTTTATTATCAGGGCGTGGAAATGGTAGACAATGAATATTTCATAACTGAGGACAATGTTGGTATGCTGAAGCTAGCCAAAGAGGCTAACACCATTTTGGTATGTTAACACATGTCATAAACATTTGTTAATGATAACATAAATTGATTAATTGACAAATTTTATAAAAAAAATTCAGTTCGATTACAGAATTCCATTAACTGGATTGGATTCGTGTGCGGCATCCGTTGAAAGCCCAATTCACATGAACGGATTACCGATAAATATTTATGCACCGGAGACGGTCGGATGTGTGGTGGTAGACCGGCAAGGCAGGTGCGCCGCCGGTACTTCCACCGGTGGTTTAATGAACAAAATGACCGGTCGGATCGGTGATTCACCTCTGATTGGTGCTGGGACCTACGCCGGTGAGCTTTGTGGGGTGTCATGTACAGGTGAAGGAGAAGCTATCATACGTGGTACCCTAGCACGTGACGTGGCAGCAGTTATGGAATACAAGGAATTGGGTCTTCAAGACGCAGTAAACTTTGTGATTAAGAAGAGATTGGATAAAGGTTTCGCTGGGCTTATTGCTGTGTCTAACAAAGGGGAAGTGGCTTTTGGGTTTAATTGTAATGGAATGTTTAGAGGATGTGCTACTGAAGATGGATTTATGGATGTTGGTATTTGGTAATACAGATTTTAGAGAGACTTTTGAGTTTATTAGGCTTTAATTTTCATTTAGCGATGCTTGATAAATAATTACTAGTACCAATGTTTTAAGTTTAATTTTGTATTGGGCTTCATAAAGTAATGAACTCCGACGATTTTTGGCATTATGCTATTAATATTAAGACATCTTTATCAAACCAAACATTTTACCATTATTCAAGTTGTATTACATGCACAAAAAACAGAGGAAATGATGTATCTCAATCTTTTTTGCCACCGGCACCTGCAATGGTTTCCTTGGCAGACTCAATTTTTTCAGCCAAAGAATCACCAGTTTCACGTTTCTGATAGGTTAGAGGAACATGTGTGATTTTCACATCTTCTTTTTGTGGTTCTTCATCTTCATGTCCAGCTGATTTTTTGTAATTTGTAGTATCCACCTTATGAGTCTCTTCTGCACCCTGTAACAAACAACAACAAATTAAGATAAAAACACACTAGAAATTAAATTATTGATGAAAACAGAGTTTGTGTGAGTGATTTTGTAACCTTTGAAGTGTCCATGTCTTTTCTTCTTTCAATGAGTTAAAGCTTAAGGTGTTTTGAATTTTACGAATGTTGTATAAATATTGGTAGGTTTGTGATTTGATGAGATCAAATGGATAAACAAAAAATATAATGGTACAAGGCAAGGACACGTTTTATATGTTAAAGATGCGTAATGGCTAGGTACAATTGGTTGAATGAATAATATTTTTATGAAAGTTTGACACGTATGAATCAACTTGGCACATTGTCATCCTTTACAACACAAATTGTGTAGTTAAGGTCAATTTGTTGGGCGTTTTAAGGATTGGAAGTTTAACTTTAAATTGAAAATTGTATTTGGACATTTGCATCAATCAATAATTTTTTCATAATGTTTGTTTACATTGAGTAATATTTTGTCTTTATTTCGATTTCATATCAAGAATATTTCGCAAATGGATATTAGGCCAAGTAAAAGGAATAGGACGAGCCCTTCCTATTCAAAACTTGGAATATAGCAAAACGTTTACTATTGTGGTAACAAAGTTCATTTTGTAAAAGAAATAATACAAAGGATTGGAAAGAAGTTCTAAGAGAATATATTAGAAGGGAAAAAATTAAAGAAATTATAAGTATTCGACGATGTAAAATTGTTTAGGCTCAAAAAAGCATGAGCAAACATATGAGCAAGTTGAACTTGTGATGATGTTGTTAGATGAATGCCATCTGAACCTACTTCGAGTCCCTTAGCATCAATCTTTATTACATTTGAGATGTTGATTGCCAATTGAGCTGCTCTTACTTCTTCTATATAGGGCCCTTTAAATGGTTTTTTAGGATACGGTATGATAACCTGACATAAAATTAAATAATAAAGTGAAATACGAATATATTAATAAACAATCACACAATTCAACATCGAAAATGCTAACAAACTAGTAGCTCTATCACATGATCGACTAGACTTTTGAGTTTGGCCTATTTTATTTGGTCTATATAACAATCATCACCTAAAGATACATGTTAAAAATAAGATAAAGAACTCCAAAAACATGAGTTCAATAGAATCCAAATGATCACATCACAAATTATGTTGATTAATTACCTGGAAAATGGGAAGATTAGATGAATTCAAATCACTACGCAAATCATGAATAAATTTCTCCAAATTGATCTTATAATCTTTGTATCCATTTCCTCCTTTTACATCACTTTCACCATGATACCATAATAACCCCCTAATAATTCCACCACTTTTTTCAGCAATTTTTGCTCTTTTAACCAATTCATCATAAGGATGAGTCCCAATTCTCCATTTATCCAAACTAGTTCCTCCTCTAGCACAAGGTACCAAACCAATTACACCAAAATTCGAGTCTTTTTTAAGAATTTCATTAGCAAATGCCATTCCAGGACCAAGTCCACAACTCGTTAAACAATCGATCCCATAATTTAGAGGCTCGTGTGCTTCTTCCCATTTTTGAGCTACGTTTAATCGTATAATTTTATGATTTGGTTTACATTCTTTAGGCACAAATCCATTCCAAACTTTAGTAACATTTCCTCCAACAATTTTTTTAATGACTCCACCACGTCCTGCCATGTTGCTTTGTCCTGCTAATAGGAAAACTTGTACTTTTTTCATGACACTATTTGTAGTGTTACATTCCTTCACTCTTTTTGGACTCATTAACCAACATAAGTTTGAGACAAGTAAAAGAAATGTTAAGATCAAAATTATTTCATCATTTTTGTGCTTCAGCATATTGTGGTGGTGAATCACTTTAGAGGTAAACTTGAAATAACGCAAAGAAACGGTGTTTTTTTTTTTTGTTTTATATTATTTTGATGAGAAAGTAGCTTTTATTTTCTATTTTTCTTTATTTAAGAGGATTAATGTAATTATACCCAAGTTCTATGTATAATGCAATTCTTATATTATCTTACTTCCTTTTTTTTTTAATTTCATTTTAGTGAGTGCAGTTAATCTCAACACTTGCTTCAATAATGAGTGAATGAAATGCATAGACAGAATACTTTCTTTAAAAAGATAAAAGATAGAAAAAGAGAGAACGAAATCTTTTAAAAACAATGTTAGGATGGATTCATTGCATTTATTATCTTCTAGAATATAAAACTATTGAACATGAGGAGATTAAATAAAGATTTTTAAAACGTTCATAAAAAAATGTTTATATTTGTTTTTTTTTAATTAATTACTTTAAATATGGTTGTGAGCCATTAATGTAGGGTTAGGCTTCTTTTTTTTTGTTGGAGGGGGTTAGGCTTCACCCCTAGCGTTTACCAAGAAATAAGTACGAGTTCGTGGCGGTGTTTGGTGGATGTTAATCGTCAAACTTGTGATTGATAAATAAAAATTGATTTTTTTAGTAAAGTATAAAATATATCGTCAAATATTTAATAAAATTTCACAAACTCATAAGAACAATTACGCAACTACCTGACAAAAATATATAGAAGGAATAGCGTACACTATTTTTCTTACTTTAGTTTTGAATTAATTGATTAGTTCAAGTTAGACAAAAAAAAAAAAATAGAAAAGAAAAAGAGTTTATCGCTAAATCTAATCTTCTATTCCACGCACTGGTAAAAAGCATGCTCCGGTAGCATACAATGAAATAAAACAATCTCATCATTTGTTTGACATCTTGATGGTCTTTCTCTCCATATCAATACTCTAGAAACGAAAAGGCTCAAAAATATTTTTAAACTATCGAAAAAAGTTGATCATATTTACATTTAAACGATATTCAGGTTTAAAATTATTCTTCCAGTCAAAGTATTGGATTACACTTACCCTTTTAGTTAACAAAAGTATATTAAGTGTCACGTGAACGCCACACAAGTGCCAAACATTTCTCAATTCCACATAGACTAATAAGATCACTAATATCTAATTTCCCCTTATTTCTTTTAAGATACGAGTTCGTCTACTTCTCCTCATTTCCCCGTTTCCCTTGGAAATGATTTCACCCCACCCTTTTCCCTCATTTCGTAAGAAACGATTTCACAAATTTCTTCATTTCGTGACTGATAGCCTCTGCAGGCGGATTACGATATCATATTATTCAATATCAATTTGTTATAAATAAGATCAAGATTTAATATCAAGAAATGAAATAATACGATTTTTCAAATGAAGATTCCGACACTGTTTCGAAATCTATGTCAACTTCGAAATCCAGCCACAAAATAAAGAAATCTGTGAAGTCGTTTCTTACGAAATGAAGGGAAGTGCTGAAATAGTTTCTAAGAACAATAGAGAAATGAGGGAAAAATTAGCGGAAATGAGTGAAATCGTATCTTAAGAGAAATGCGGGTGAAATTAAATATTAGGGTTATTATTCTACATGGAAGTGAGAAATGTTTGGTGTGATCTTCATGTGGAGTCCACGTGACACTTAACATACTTCTAGTAACTATGAGGGTAATTATAATCCAATACTTTGACGTCGAAGATAATTTTGAGCTGGAATATAATTTAAAAGTAAATCTGAGCTATATCCGATAGTTAAAAGGTAATTTTGAGCCTTTTTCATTCTAAAAATCTATTTGTAGTGAAATTTCTCTATATATCAACTGAAATCATTTTATTTTGGACGTGATACTATAAACCTTAAGTACTAAACCTTTGTTATATATAGGACATAATTTTATATATCAACATCTCAATTACTTGAGAATGATCGATTAAAAATGAGTTACTACAACGTTTTATGCTCTTTTAGAGAGCTTTATGAAAACCGTAACTAGTATAGTATTTAGATAATGTTCAATCTTTTTTGAAAAGGTTATTTAATTACACAAATATTTTTATTATAAATTACAAGCCAAATACACCTCTCTTTTAGATTTCAAGTTGATTACATGTATCAAAAATACTAGATACATATATCTTTGACATCAAATATATACATTTTGATATACAAATACATAGGGAGGGTGAGAGTCGATTGAGAGTCGGGTGAGAGGAGGGCGACTCAATTGACATATTTAATTATGACCTTATTTGACATTTATGTCTCAGAAATTTTTTCCCTGATCATCTTCAAAAAAGTATCATTTTCTAATAACGTCTTGATATTATCATTCACACTCAGTTTTATCTTTCCTGCTTAATTGAGATAGACAAATCAACTATTTGACTTAGAAATAGAAAATTGACATAGAAATACTTCAATAATTTTGCGCGCATGAGGAGATTATCCCAAGTCCATTTGTATAATTTTGAGTAGATTTGTATAGTTTTGTGGGAAAATGCTTTCTACACTAAATTTTCTTCAAATAATTGATTATATCAAAAGTTTGAGAAATATTAATTCTTACATATAAAATTTCTCAATTGAAGAAAAGAGAAATGCGAATTTTCTTTCTTTCAAATAAAATATTTACATTTATTGATATCTGTAATTGACATTATTTTCTAGATTAATATAACATTAATAGATTCAGAATTTAAAAATGATTACATATCATTGCTATTTTGATTTCTCCGTGACTAATGAATGTGAATATCAATCCATCAATAAAGAAATCAATAAAATTTAAAAACATTTTTTATGAAAATGATATAAAAGTTCATTTAAAACGTAGTTATACAAAAATCAACAGAAAAATCTAAGAGAATATATTAAAAGGGAAAAACTTGTGGAAACTAAAAGTTGTAAAATTGCTTAGGCTAAAAAAAGCATGAGCAAACATATGACCAAGTTGAATTTGTGCTGATGTAGTTAGATGAATTCCATCTGAACCAATTTCTAGTCCCTCAGCATCAAATTTTATCACATTTGAGAAGTTAATTCCCAATTGAGCTGCTCTCACCACTTCTATATATGGCCCTTCAAATGGTTTTTTCGGGTACGGTACGATGGCCTGTCATATAAATTTTAAACAAATGAGTTTACTATCTATATTTTGACGTTAGAAGAATTATTAACGCATAAATAAATTATTCATAAAGTAATTAATTAGCTATCAAAATACAAACTACGTAAATATGTTGAGTTGAGACACAAATTATCATACAACAAAATCACCACCAAGGCTAATGATTTATAATTTAGTAATATTCAAAAACATGAATTCAGGATTTTAAGTTTACACGTTTTAGGATGGACTTAATTACATAATAGATTAAGAACATATTACTTGTATTATCAAGTGAATTTTGTTAACAAAAAAATAACGTCTTGGTTAAAGTTACTGAATCTGCCGAACCTATAGTCTTACGCACACAACACGGGCTAGTTCAATTCTCACTTCTCACCCTTCTCCAATATTACAAAACTAAAAACTAATAAACTCACAAACGATAGATGAAACATAATATCATCAAAAAATTAAAATAAGAAACATGTTTACCAGCAAAATTGGGAGATTAGGAGAATTCAAATCACTACGCAAATCATTGACAAATTTCTCAAATTTGATCTTGTATGAACTTGATCCATTATTTGTTCTTATATCACCCTCACCATGATACCATAATAACCCCCTAATAATTCCTCCATCTTTTAAAGCTAATTTTGCTCTTTTAATTAAATCATCATAAGCATAAGATCCACGATTCCATCGATACAAACCAGTTCCTCCTCTAGCACAAGGTACTAAACCAATCACTCCGAAATTAGAGTCTTTTTTAAGAATTTCATTAGCAAATGCCATTCCAGGACCAAGTCCACAACTCGATAAACAATCGATCCCATAATTTAGAGGCTCATGTGCTTCTTCCCATTTTTGAGCTGCGTTAAATCGTATAATTTTATGGTTT
Source organism: Solanum lycopersicum (assembly GCF_036512215.1). Taxonomy (NCBI): domain Eukaryota; kingdom Viridiplantae; phylum Streptophyta; class Magnoliopsida; order Solanales; family Solanaceae; genus Solanum; species Solanum lycopersicum. Next base: position 64,997,081 of record NC_090803.1, on the reverse strand, counting down.
TTTTTACATTCTTCAGGCACAAAACCATCCCAAATTTCTGTTACATTTCCTCCAACAACTTTTCTACTGATTCCACCGCGCCCTGACATGTTGCTTTGCCCTGCTAATACGAAAATTTGTAGATTTTTCTTCTTACATTTTGTCACACTTTTTGGACTCATTAACCAAAATAAGTTTGAGACAAGTAAAAGAAATGTTAAGATCAAAATTATTTCATCACTTTTGTGCTTCAACATGTTGTAATGAAAGGTGAAATTGGAATAAACAAAAGAAATATAACACAATTGTAATTTTTTCTTTAGAAGGATTTGGAATATGCACATGTTTATGTATATTATTATTGTGATATTATTTTACTTCCTTTTTTAGTTAGTGCACTTAATCTCATCACTTCCATTCGTTTTAATGAAATGCATAGATTAAAGAAAAGGTGATAGCTAAAGTATAGAGGGGAAAAAAGATCAACGAATATCCTTTCAATCATGTAGGGGGTGAATTAAGGTTATACTAGAATGGATTCATTGCATTTATCATCTTCCGAGATAAATAAATTATGCCAGATTAATCTGTCGTGCTTTTCTTTTACACATCTCTTAAGAAAATATTAATTAGGAGAGTCTTTTGAATATTTCAACCTCTTTACATATTTACTCTAATATTTTCCGTATTTGTAATCTTCAAGAACAATCACTAAAAGTGATTAAAGAAACATTTTCTTAATAAATTTGCCGGTTATCCCTTTTTCATATAATTGTTTATCATACATCTTATTTACTTTTCTTACAATTGATGGAACCTTTAGACTATGCTCTAACAATCCCTTTGGAAGAATCTGATTATTATTTTTTTGAGAAAACATTTAATCATGTCTTAAATTTTGTAAGTTATATCGTCTAATATAATTTTTGTAAGATTGAGTAATGTATGAGCGAAAAGTAGACTTGAGTATAATATTGTTCCAAAGAGTAGTTCTCTAAGGACTATATTTGCAAAACTTTTTAAAATGGGGACAAAATTTTAAAAAATAGCCAATTCAGTTAGCAAAATTTAAAAAATAGCCAACTCAACCTGTCCTCTAGAACCCCATGGGCCAAAAGGCCCATTCATCAAGCATTTGAGTGATCTTGTTAGTAACATCGCACTAAAGACTCAAACGTAGATCTAAAATTAAAGGAGAGATAGTTGAACGATTTCTCTCTTTTCTAGGGGAGAGCATGGTTTTAGTTGGATCACCTTTTTTGCTCCCACTTCTCTTGACAATACTATTAATATTATTCTAGTATAATCTACATAAATCACATAGTATTGAGGGCTAATGACAGTTAGGGGCGGATCCATATGGTGTCCGCCGGGTGCTCGAGCACTCATTAACTTCGTTACGAAATATATATATTTATGTGGAAATCGATAGGTATTTGTATAAAATTAACATAGAGCACCTAATGAATAAATCATATAGTTGACCCAATGGTTCTAGGATGGGTACTTAAGACTCTTTTAATGTTGTTGTACCAAGGTTTGAATTTCATTGTTAACACATTTTTTATAGTTTCACTTCAGATCACCCACAACCTTAAAATCCTAGATCCGCCACTGATGACAGTTTCCCTACTATTTATGAAATTATAAGAATTTCTCAAATTCGGATGCATCACTAGACTTTCGGATAACGTAAAACTTACCCGCATGAAGTGTTTACACCAAGCCTACGCGAGTAAGAGCCTGTTTGGCTCAGCTTAAAAGCTGGTCAAACTGACTTAAAAGCTGGTTTTTGACTTATTTAACTGTTTGGCAATACTCAAAATAGCTTATTTTAAGTTTAAAAAAAACTTATTTTAAGCCAAAAGTTAAAAGCTGGGGTAGGGGTGCTTTTTTTTTTAGCTTATAAGCTGTTTTAAGTTGACCATATTTTTATGTTTTTCCCTTAATATTTTTATACAATCTCCAAATTACCCATATAACCCTAACATCTCTTTCTTCGATTTTTCCCTTTTCACGTTTGACATAACAACTTCAGCACTTTTATCCAAACACATAACTGCTTATTTTAAAAATAAGTTTCAGCACTTTCAAAAGTACTTTTTTAAAGCTGCTTTTATTAAGCCTATCCGAACGGGCCCTAAGTTTTTTCCTTTCGGATACATAGGAGAAGTATCAAAGAGAGAATATGACATCCGAATACATCGGGGAGGAATGTATAGGAATACAAGTATCCATGACTCATGAGGGAAGGAATGTAACAAAGAGGAGAGAGATGTATCCGAGAGAAAAATAGAATGCATTAGTGAGAAAAGTGATATATCCTTGAATTTTTGAACTTTTTTTTAATTAGTAGGATATTTTAGAGATTATAATAAAAGTAAGAGGTGTATTTAAGTGATTTTCTTATTATTCTAATTTTATTATTTTATTTTTCTTGAATCGAACGTCTATTAAAAAAGAAAAAAAAACAGTAGTCAATTGAAGGGGCGGTGCCCATCATTCCAAACGAAAAATCATTGGAAAAATAATGGACCGACGCCATCTGTTGGTAGTTGAATACCCGTCCAAGTTTGTGAAATGAAAACGAAACGGGTCATTATTGTGGGCCCAAAAATGTATTGGGCCCTCTTAAAAGAGAATAATTGGACAAATATTACAACCAGATGGCCCATTATCAAGAAAATATACAAAAAACATACCTAAACCCCTATAAAAGTCAATATCCACTTGCCTCCAAATAAATATTGATATATGGAATTATGTGAAGGCAAGATGATAAGATTTTTAGTCCTTTAAAGCTGTCAAAGTAACAATTTGCTAAAAATTTCTAAAAAAATCAACATATCAATGTCACTTCCAATTCTAATCTTGCAAACTCATGGCCCATTTTTGTTTGTCCCAAATCAGTTCTCCAATTACCTCATGTGTTACCATTTCCAAAAATAAACTTCTATATGTTCGATGTTTAACAAAAAAATCTTTTTAGATAATTCATAATATGTATAACTCTCTCGTTCCTTTTTACTTGTCTATTTTCGTTTTTATTTGTTCATTTCATTAGACACACGTTCCTCCAACTCCAATAATCACGTCATATATTTCATAAAGAAGTTATGGTGATGACAAGTGTCTTGAAAAAATCTTGTAGCACTCTTAGCACATAATGGACCAGGCTAGATAAAATTGAAGTCATTTTAGTTTTTAAAATTTTGGATGTAAATTCTGAAACAATGTGCGCTTAAATATTTGTCTGTAAAATTAGTAAAATGTGATCGTGTATTATTTTAGACCTTAGTTTTATATTAACTATATTAATGCATAAAACCAATTATTATGTGAGATAGATATTACCTTATTATATTTTATTAATAACCGTTAAATACAAGTTCAATCCATCGAGTTCAATACATCTTTCTCCTTTTGATTAACCACTCAATGTTTGTATTTGAACGTGACTATGTAATTTGAATTTGTTCTAAAAGGTATTTTTTTTAAATCGCGCTCTAACTCTATCCTCATGGCTCAAATTTGAGGACAAGAGAAATTTTTACCATTCAACAAAATCTTTGATGGCCTTTTTTTTTTAATTTCAGAATGTATAAGCAGTTTGACACAGAACATTTAATAATAATATATATTACAATCTTTCAAAGTTTTATAATTCAATTTATTGGATTTACTAGGGGTAAATAGTTGGAGTAAAATATGTAGTAGTGACCTAACAACCACCACTAGAAGCCAAGTCTGACCAAGTCAAACACGTAGGTATTTCACATTCATTTTTCTTTATTGCTTCGTTGTATTCTCCAATTTAATTAAAATTGGTCAAACCTACAATCCATATTGAGTGAAGTATTTAACTTTACCCCTTCTTTTATTGGTCGTTGTGGGTCGGGAAAAACTTTATATTATAAGGTAAAATGCTACTAATTAAAATTGTTTATACTTTGAGTCTGAAATTTTAAATGTTTATTATAATTAAAAAATATTTATAATTTGTATTGATATTATAAAAATAAATTTTAATGATAATTAATTTATATATCTATTGATTATCGCTAAAAATTATTTTTATCATAATGTGATATCTTTCGATTATATCCAACAAACTCATGAATAACAAATAGAACCATTGCTTTGCTAAGCTTACTTCTAATATTTTTAAACAAAAGATTGTGATGCATCTAATTTTGTTTGTTTCTATCAAAAATCTTTAGCAAATATTTAATCTTTAAAATAATTCCACTAGAGCTCTTGCAAGTTGTAACAAACTTTGTTGACTTTTTATATACTTATTTTTTTCTCATGCATGGTATATAAATTAATCAAAATTATATTTTTTAAAAAGCTACAAGTTGGGACCTTGGGTTAAAATAGTAAAAGACGGAAAGACCTAAAAAAATTTAAATAAATTATGGTTGCGGCTGTGAACGGCGGATTCCGTCAACTACAGCCGTTTCTTGGGAGTTTTCCTTTTTGTTTTTACAAAAAAATAAATTAATATAATTGATGGGGCCAATTTTATTCTATTTTTTCTTCTTATTAGTAATAATATGTTACTTGAAGACGTAGGAGAAGCTAAAAAATAAAGGCAATTATCCCACGAGAAACATGCCGTTCACACGCATTTCTTCATGTCACTTTCGTAAATAGGTTGAACAATAGAAATATCAATTATCAAATATATATTTCGTAGCGGACCTACGATACTCTACACACAACTTAAGTACTTAACACACAAATGAGGTCTCAAAAGGGTGAAAAATACGTAGACATGTATTTCTTCGTTAAGAGGTTGAACAATTTTTAATTTAGAAAAAAATGAAAGAAAAAAAATCTATTACGAGAACGGGGCATTCCGAGAATCGAACTCGGGACCTCTCGCACCCAAAGCGAGAATCATACCACTAGACCAAATGCCCTCATGTTGTGTGTTGTCACATATTATTAGTATATATTATGGACTATTAGTTGATCTCGTTTAAAATAATCACATTACTTAAATTAAGGATAAGATAGTAAAACACTTTTTCTTTTTAAAAGATATCTGTTTTTATCATGAATATGTTGTTACAATGACGGAATTAGGATTCCTGTTGAATTTTATGGTGACTTGTTAAGTGATAATATAAATTTGATATTTTATAGATTTTTCATGAAATTATTAATATCAATTTAGGTGACTTTTTGTTCATAGTCACTTAAAAAAAGTTTAAATATGGTCCCTAGTTATAGTTTGTTAATTACGATTCGTAGTTACATGTTAGAGGAAGAAGAGAGGGCAGAGAAAAGAGAGAGTGGGAGAGGGAGGACAGAGGACAAAGGTGGAGAGAGACGATATATACATGTGTGTGTGTGAGATTTGAATTTGTATATTTATAGAAAAAGAAGAGATGCGAGAGAGGAGAAAAATGATATAATTATAGCTAAAATTATATTAACTAATTAACTAGTATATATTTACTTATTCATATAATTTTTTCTTAAATTTATTAGATTCAACTAAACTGATACGTAAATTACTAGCTCTCTGTCCTGTGAGACAAAATTAAAAAAAAGGTAAGCCAATATAAACACGAATAGGAGAGAAGCTGCAAACAAATAACACACACATAGGAGAATAAAACTTTTGGAAGATAAAGCTATGAAAAAAATATTCTTTCGTAATATGGATTAGAACAACAAAAGTGTCGTTCTATTCAATGAGTTAGGTACTTTTAAATAATGTGAAAAACTGTCACCAACGTGGTGCTACAAAAGTGAAAAAAATATTTTTATCGTTAACTAGGTATACAGAGTTTAAAATTAGAAAAATAAAATTTTCTTCAATATATACATTAAATTCTTTCATAATGAACTTTCAACATCATAAATTGAATTTATTAGTTATTTCAATAATTTTATAGCTTGAATATAAATTGATCCATCAGTAAATTTCACATATCAAATTATTAGTGAGCTTTAAAACTCTTTATGAAATTTCATGTGCTTTTGCTTCACATATAAGATATGAAAAAGTGTGTTGATAAGTATTATTAATAGTGCATATCTTCACCTTTTCTTTTTACTCCCTCTTTCCACCTACTCTCCATTCAAAATTTAGTTCACTTTTAAATAATAATAATTAAGAAAACGTTTTCAACTATTTTTTTTCCCTAACCATGATACAAAAAGATCAATTATTCAACTTCCTATTTGTCATGGTTCGAAAATGCTCTATCATTAGGAAAAGTTTCGTTACACATTCTTTTACTTACTAACTAAAGATTATAAACAAACGCTCCCTCAAAAAGCTTGACAAGATTATCACTTTCTTTTTCTCTCTCTTTTTAAAAAAAAAATATAAATAAATCACTTTCTAAATAACAAGTTAAATTTAAATACTTAAATAATCCTAATATACAAGAAGTAAATAATCCTAATATACAAGAAGGACGATGTAAAAGTATAGAGATTAGTTTGACCTTAAATATTTATTTGCAAAAAGTGTTGCTTTATATAAAAATCAGTATGTATTCGATAGCTAATTTTTTATTAAAAATAAACTAAACCAAGTTTTTTTTTTCAAATTTGAATAAATAATATTTAAAGTATATTCAAAAATGAATATTGTTTCAAATATTTTTTCTTACCGAAAATATAATTAAATATTTTATTTTCATCTCCAACCCTATAAATTTCAAATAAAATGAAAATATTTGAAATTTATAATCTCTTCCTTTCTAAGTTCGAAAGAAGCTAGTACTCATTCGACTGGATTTATTGCATTTGAGTTGAGGTCTTTTAAAAAAGATAGGTGGTTATATTTTTGTTTACTTTACTCTATTCAAACCATACTTAATAAATTTTTTCTCGATATGTTGTTATTGTTAATACTCTTTTCATTTTATTTTACTTGTTCTCTAGTCTAATAATACACGTTTCATTCAACTTTCATGTTTCATAAATCACGACATATTTACTATCTCTAAATATATATTTCGTATAACTTTTTATACATAATATAATTTTTGATAAAGGGTGTCTGCTTGGCCATCCTGAGCATGTGAAGGAGTCAAGAATTTCACAAAATGTATTTAAAAATAGCAGCTTGTCGTGTTTAGTGTGTTCAAAGTATGTTACTTAATCAATTTGTGTATCATTTACTTGTATATTTTGACGAAGACACACTTACCACCATGTAGCTTCGCTACTTGGTTGTTATATATGGCGAGTGTCTTATCCTTTGCCCTAAAATAAAATAATAATAGATAAATTTAAATTTTAATAATTATTGAAATTAACTTACTATATTTTTAGAAACGTTAAATTAACATGAATCAAATAATATAAAACGAAAATTATATATTTCGTGGAATAAAGGGAAGAAAAAGGATAAAGGAGCGCGTTGAGGAAAAGAAAAAGAAATAGTAGGTACTGTAGGTGGTACGTTATGGTACAACAAGGGGTGCATGCAGCGGAGAATCGTAGGTTTTTTTAATGGACAGCGGACCCCACCACCAAACAAAAAATTAAATAAAGAGAATAATAAGAAAAAATAATTACTTTTTTTATAGCATTTATTGAAACTCGTGAAAGAAGTGGGATATAGCTGGCAAAAGAGTATAAAATTGAACGTCAGTTTTTTTTTTTTAAAAAAAATAAATATTTTTTCAAAATAGTTGCAGTTAGGCCCGTTAATAAAGAGAGTGTACACGTCACTCACAAACTGACAATTTGACTTGTTTACAAACACTGTAGGTCCCACCTAACAAACTTGCTTACGTGGCTAAATATACATGTCGGACGTTTGGTCATCAAGGAGCGGTGTTTACGTGGCAATTGTTTGGGTCCCACGTTGTCACAACTGTCTGTCCTTGAGGGAATTCGGCGCCATTTTTTATGGCTTTGGGTTTTGGTAACCAATAATTCATGGGAGAGAAATTAAAAATAAAGGGTTAAGACTCCCATAATGTTAGAAATGATGATTAATTATACCATAATTGTTTTTGTTAGGTTACTGATTTTAATGTAACTACTTTTTTCTTGGGATAATTTTTTTTTTTACTTTATTGCCACAATATTATGCTAATGTTTACCTCACTAATGATATATGTACTGTACCATCTTGAATTAATTTCATTTCATGACAATCTTTATATAAGTAAAAAGAGAATATACATAAATCGTTTAATTTGTTCTTATTACGTTGTGGATGATAAATTTGTTTTCTTATATGATTTTGGGTTATTTTCTCGCTTGAACTCGTTTTAGGCTTTGTGTTAATCACAACGTATTAGAATTAGATCTACTTATATTATATTTCACCTCATACATATTTTCCTATATATTATCTTGTTCACGTTCTAATACTCAAGCCTAAGCATGTCGAATGGTTTTAGTAGTCTTACACCAATGAATGTGCTAATAAGTTATACAGTATTATTTTTTCAATATTCACATTTAAGTTAAACTTTTTATAATTAAACTATATTGATTATTCATTTAGTGTAGGAGTTCAATGAAATATAAGTGAAATCAAGACAATTATATAATTTCTCGTAATGGAGTCTATCATTGAATTTAAGCTTTTTTAAACTAGTGAAAAAACAAGTTCATGAATAAAATACTCCCTTCACAATCGAGTCACATAATAAAATTAAAGTCTAAAAAGTTGTATAATAGAATTTTTTTCTCCGTTTTATTTTAGTTGTCTCCTATATCATACTATATATTCATACTACTGTTGGTATAAAACAATTATAAAAAGTATTAATCATAGTCAAATTTTAAAAATATTCAAATTAATAAAAATCAAGTAATATAAAATAAATAGATTATTTTGCGACAATGGGAAAGCAAGGCGCTATAAAAAAATTAAAGGACTATAGACCAATTAGTAGATTTTAGGCATACGAATGATGTGTTATAGCTAAGGATTGAGGTCTAATCATATCTACAAGTGCCAAATATGATTATTTTGAACATATGCTCAACAAGCAATTGGCTATCAAAATTATAATTGTCCACACTAATTCCCTTTGTGGTCCATATTATATCGTCCTACATTATATATATCACATTGGAGGAGTATTAAATAAGAATTCTGTCCCAGGTATTATTATATGGAATGAGTGTACTTTAGGGGAAGAAAAGTATCTTCCCATTATCTTTTGCTTTATTTATCAAACTTTGCTATTTCCTAGTTGACATTAGTTAAAAGAATCTTTTTTGTTTTCAAATTCTTGGGTATACCTTATTACTCAACAAGATTTATATTGGTTAGCAAATCTCACTTGACCAAAATATCTTTTGAAAATTATCATAAAAATATATCAATTTTTACAAGGTAAAAGTAAATTTTACGTACATTCTATTAGCACTAGTTTTTACCTATGATTTCATTGGTTTGTTATTGTATTTTTGATTTAGCAAAATCTATAAGATCAGGACACATCATCGTTTCCTTCTTAGTGAAAAAAAAAATTAATTTGATCTTTATAAATCATTTAATTTTTGGACAAAGGACAACCACCTAATAAATAATTGTGTTCTGGCTAGTACATTAGTAATTAATTAGGCGTTTGAAATTTTCAAGCTCAAAAGGCCGAAAGTCACAAACTTTATTAACAATCTAATTAAATTGAGATTTGAGATGGATCGCCGTTGATATCACTTCAAGTAATCAACCTTGAGTCTAACTCGTTAGTTGCATAGACAGATTTAGAATTTAAGGTTTATAAGTTCCATCAACATCAGAAAAAGAAGGAATTGAGATGGATCTAATGTTGATATCATATTAAGAAACGAATAATTGATTTAACTCGTTAGGCTGAGAAAAACCTGTGATTTGGAGTTAATAGAGCGCAATAACATCCTTGACCTAATATATAATAAAAACAAGATTCTCTATCAAATATTTATACAATTTAGCAAATTTGATTATATAACTGCAACACCCTCAGAAAATTATTGAGTACATAATTATACTATAACACTATAAATTATACTACATGTTTATTATATAGCATATATTACATGAAAATAGACTGCTACTATATAAATGAGCTTTATCTTTATTTTAGTTCAACTTTTTGGTTGAAAGAGAGGCAATAGTATTAATGAGAAAATTGTTCTTTTCTTGTAGTAGCAGAGTATTTGGCAGGTTAAAAGCAAGAGGCCTAACTTGCTTGAGTGAGTGGATTGAGACCTGACTTTCATGTGTTTATTAAAGTAATTGGTAGCATCTAAACACCTTTGTTCTCACAAAAGTTACACAAATCTTCAAGCAAATCATGACTAGTTTCTTCTCTTTTAATTTATACCAACACAACAAAATAACTTCAAACGATAATCAATATATATATTTATAAAAAGTTTTTAAAGTTTTATCGATATGAATTAATTATCATTAGATACAATATACTATAAATTTTAAGAATATTTCCTTAAAAGTTGTTCTTTTATATAGCGTATGTATTGAGAATAACACAATGTTTTTATCATACGATGGAGAAGGGACAAACACTGGGATAGCTAGATTAATTAACTTAAATGTGGTGCACGTGAATTCAGGATTCTCTTATAAAATTAGTTTTTTTTTATAAAAGCTTAACCAAATTTGTAGTAGTGGAAGAGAATTTACGGGAGATGGGTAAAATGGGTCGAGGTGAGTAAAGTGACATGTCACATTGTGTTACGAATATAACTAAGATGAACGATATATGTGAGAAGATGTTGAATTATATTTGGGATTTTGAGAAAATGTTTGTATATAGAAGTGGAAAATATAGATTCAATTAGGGTTTATGCTATGAAATCGTGTCTTATTTCTAGTTGCTTATGATTTGTTACTAGTTTGAAGTAATTATAATGATGAGCTCTTACATTTGTATATTTAATTCCAATGATTTCATTTCAAATACAATATGAATTTATTACACATTTATATTCCTAACTCACGTATACACCCAGTATAACTTTCACATAGTTTCCTTGTTGTCCTATACATTATATTAATGACTCATATAACTTAAAAAAAATTAGTAAGATATAATATATAAATACTTTTTGTAATTTGATTTTATTTCATACTTATGTTCTTTAATTTTAAAGTGTATCAAATAGACATACATAAAGGAGCGTAAATTTGAGCTACTTGACTAACTTGAGTCGCGAGCTGTATATATTAAAAATAGAAGCGAACCCTGAATTTGAAGACGATTGGTGCATCACTAACAATATTGCACTTAGTTAAAGTATATATACAATATTGATTTATATGAATTAAAAATTACAATATTCATCAATGAATAAATTAGATGATACTAATAAATAAAAGACTTAGGTGAAATGGTGATTTTAAATTTCACTTTGAATGTCTGACAAAATATAAGTCTATATCAAGATGTATATATATATATATATATATAATTTTTCTGAAATTAACGGATACACGTGCACCTATAATGATGACTGTGGAATCGCTCCTAGCCAAAAGTATAACGAAGGATAAAAATAGATCGTTTTTCATATAACAAAGGGTAAATTTGACATTTCCTTCAATTGGAAAAAGAGAGTGGAGGGAATATGCACACGTATGGCCTGGGCCTTTTTGACACGTGACAAAGGGACGGTGTGTTGTACGGCCAAAGGACAGATGAATTAGGTGTGAAAGTCACATGTGAGCTATATTTTTAATAAATAAATAAATATAGTACACAATTTATTAGACGGTAAGAATATAGACACTATGATTTTTAGGCACAAAATTTTCAATAAGAAATATATTTATTTTAAATTGCAAAATTAAAGGTTATATTTACGGCTCTTCTCCTTAATTTTTATTATTTGTAACTTTCCATTATATTTACATCTAAAATCTCTTGATTAATGATTTAATAAAATGCGTTATGATATTAGAAGTTTCATAGCTGCAGTGAATCAGTAAACTAAAGATTAAGATGAGTGAAACGAGTTAATATAGCACTATCAAAGAAAAGTAAAAGAAAAAGATATATAACTTCCAACAAAGAAAACTTATAATATATAATAATAAATAAGAGAAGGACTAGTATAGAACTATCAAATATTGAATATATTAATTCTAACATTTGACAACAGATAGATTTAAGCATTTATTTTCCAACATAACAATTATGATAAAAAAATGTTAGTTAATAGCCTAGTGATTTGGACTTTATTAGTAGAAGTTGAAAAAAATTGGTAACCGTTACTATCAAATGTAACTCACAATTATTGGGTTCATGGTATCATCAATCAAATAATAATAAGAAAGAGAATTACGAAATAAAAATAAAAATCTATTTAGTTTAATAATTCAATTAATCAACGAATATCCTATAAACACAAATCGAACTCATTGTAATGGTCATAGGCTTATAGTTAAAGGAAATATAAATAAAAGGGATTAAGAGGGCCATTTTTAAATAGGTCAATTTACATTATGTTACCTTTTTGGTTCAAATATTATCTCCTTGTTAGATTTTTAGGGCAAAAAGGAGGGAGCTATTTCAATGGATTAATTTTATTTTTTGAGAAGCTATTTAAATAACAGGCGACATATATTTTGATTCTGATTGCTTATTTTCTACCTATCAAATTTATGCATTTGAATTGGTTCAAGATTAAATATATTATTATTATTTTTTATACATCACGAGAATCAAAACAACATTTATTCATAATTTAGGGACCAAATTATTAATTTGTGTAATGGGAATTTATTTATTATAATAGGTGGCTTAACCAAACATTTGTTAGACATGTATTGGGCAAAGGTACATTCGTAAACGACAAAGGGTCCCATATTCATTGCATGAAGATGATATGAGTTGCCTTCATTCATTTTGTGGTTCTCATTTCCTACATTTAAAACACATTGCTAATAGTGATAACCACTTAATTAAACACAAATGATTTTTCTTGTTTTTACCCTTTTATTTTTTTAATTGTCATATTTTTATTTCACGCAAAAAAAATTTAACTAAATTTTTAAAAAGTTAAAGTTTAACTAGAAAACTCTAGAAAAATTATCATCCGTTACAATTTTTTGAAAATATCTATCAAAATTCTTATGATTTAATTTTCCGTAGAAATTCAAAAGAAAAAAAGTTAAAAACAAATAACTTCATATCTCTCGTGATATATGTCTTTTTTGTTTCTTTGTAAAGTTGATTTGATTCATTTTTGATGTCAAATTAAATTAAATTAATCTTACAAGATAAAAGATGGTTTGCTGTACCTTTATAAGAAAGAACGTGTTGATATATTGGTCAACTTCCTGTAAACTAGATTAGCAACTCAAAGAAAATAAGGTAGAAAACATGAATTAAAGAAAAAGATTATCACTCTAATCAAATAATAAATATTTATAATAACAATTTTCTTTAATATTCTGACTTTTTCATTGAATACTAAATTTAGCTCAACAGATTATTTGTTTTATTGACAACAATTTAGCTCACTATTCTTACGCAACTTTGTAGGGGTATGATAGGAACGGAATAAGAAAGAATATTTCGATTATCATCGCTCTTACTTATTTTTAAAATAACAATAATATGAAACGGATAAAAAATAAAAGGAGATATTATATTTTTAGTAGATTAATATTCACAGTTAGAAGCAATATTGTTGAAATTTGGTCTATAAATCCGCTCATTGATTAGGCAAAGTGGAGAAACAAACTTTCGGTTATCATATAAGTTGCGTGACATGTTTTTATCGTAAATCTAGGTAACAAACAGTAATCAACCACTAATTAATTTCTTAATATCTAATCCGATCTACTTAAATTAATTTAAATCACAGAAAACGTTAAAGTCGGTTACGGCAGTTCAAACTGGCCGCTTCTGACTGCCACGTGTCGGTGGGCACGATGGCCGTTACGATGGGTCAGGTTTTACAGCCTGGCTTAATCACAGTAGTCTGCTACAGTTATTTGTCGTTTACTGCCAGCTCATCACCACTCAAATTTTAAAAAATTAATTTTTAAAAAAAAAATGGAATTAAAAGTAAGAAAATATCAAAGCCCATGAAAATGCTCTACAGCCTGTCTTTTAGTCAAAGCCCATTCACTTCCCTTATAACCGTACGTACACTTCTCAAAAATAAATAAATAAATTTATTATTATTAACTTCCAAAAACGGTCGGTGAATTTAAATTTTTTATTTTTCCATAAAATAATTTAACCAAAATAGTTCGTTTATTTTAGTTTTTACATGTCCATCTTACAATATTTACCTTAATATTTTAAATAATCGATACAAAATCTAAGAGAAATAATTAATATTGAGAATAAACATGTTTAAAACATAATATATATATAATATATATATATATATATATATATAAAATGAAATGAATTATGGATATGAAACATAATACATATATATAATTCATAACTTAACGTCAATGGTTAACTAAACATTTCAAATGTATTACTTACTCTGTTACACATTTTAATAGATATAAGGTTAAATTAAATGACATATAATGCGTATATAAAACCAACTATATTCCCTAAATATCTAAAAATTTCCGAGATTTTAGAAGTGTGGATTTAAATAGGTGTCTACATCGAACGTTTCATTTCCTGACGCGTGTGTTTGCCAGCTGTATAAGTGTAACTGCCTTTGCTTTTGATTAACCGGTCATTTTCACCTTCTCAACCGGTCATCCCTATCCTTTTTCCTTGTTCAAGTATATAAACCCCCCTTCTCTCCCCCACAAGTCTTCGTTCAGTAAAGGCGAGGCTCCGCCTCCCACCACCGTCTAATTTGTAAATATATTCGCCGGAAACTTCTCTATCCACGCTTTCTCTATATCTATCATACCCTTTTTCTTAATTAATCGGTTGCTATTCCTTTGATGGCAGCGATTACGCAGAGAAAAGATTCGGATCGGATCAAAGGTCCATGGAGTCCTGAAGAGGACGAGTTGTTGCAGACGCTTGTTGAGAAACATGGACCTAGAAACTGGACTTTGATAAGCAAATCGGTGCCGGGTCGATCTGGTAAATCCTGTCGTCTCCGGTGGTGTAATCAGCTTTCACCTCAAGTGGAACATCGTGCTTTTACTCCTGAAGAAGATGATACGATCATCAGGGCTCATGCCAAGTTTGGTAATAAATGGGCGACTATTGCCCGTTTGTTATCGGGTCGGACTGATAACGCTATAAAGAACCATTGGAACTCTACTCTTAAACGTAAGTGTCCTTCCATGTCCGAAGATTTAAGCTTTGAAACCCCTCAACCGCCTTTGAAAAGATCGTCTAGTGTTGGTCCCTGTACCAATTTTTCTTCTGTTATGAATCCGGGTAGTCCGTCTGGATCCGACTTGAGTGATTCTAGTCTTTCGGGTTTTCCCCAATCGCATGTTTACAGACCTGTTCCCCGTACCGGCGGGATTTTCCCTCTTCCTCCTCCTCCTCCGGTTAAGCAGATCGAAATTCCTCCATCTGTACCCGACCCACCAACATCTCTCTGCCTTTCGTTACCCGGATCCGGATCCGGATCCATCGAAAAGCCAACCCAGTCCCCTAAATCACCACCACTACCACCGCCTCCTTTGCCGGCGGTTGATAAACCGATTCCCCCATCCGTACCCGTAACTTGTCCACCATCGGCTTTCATGGGTCATCTTGCTCAATCTAATCAAAGTTATGATTTTAGTGCTGCACCCAAATCAGGAGAGAAACAGTTTTTTACTCCAGAGTTCTTATCAGTTCTGCAAGATATGATTAGAAAGGAAGTTAAGAGTTACATGTCTGGGTTTGAACAAAATGGTCTCTGCATGCAGACTGATGCAATAAGGAATGCAGTCATTAAGCGTATTGGCATCAGCAAGATTGAGTAATCCATCTATGATTACTGTTGAACTGTTCTATAGTCATCAACAATGGCTGCCGCTGCTCAGCGAAATGACACCGGAGAAGAAACAATGGAAGATCGGAGCAGTCTTCCTCCCCCTTTTTTTTATTGCTTAATTACTTCCTTAGAATTCCAATCAAAAAAAATAATTTTGCAGTAATGTACAGATGAATGAGAGGATGAGAGAAGAAAACTAAATTTAAAAATGCCCGAAAAGATGAAAAAATTGAGAAAAATCTCATTCTCTTGTCTAATGTCGTATGATGATCTCGCTTCGATAGCGTTGCAAGAACAGGCTCATGAAAATTAATCTATGAATTAGGAAATTTTAACATATATACTTTTTTTTTTAATGAATTTTATAAACGTGTTTGTTTCATTCATCACTCCGATAAATCGAATAGTTTAAGATTGAATTTTATACACACAAATGATAAAATGATCTCGAATGTTATGGATTAGATTGGGAGAGAAGCTAAGTAGGTCCAGTTTTGATTGATATTTTGTTTGGATTTTCAACGAACACCAAAAATAGATTCACTTATTAATTATTGAATGTGGAGACAGTTGTGCATGACTTATTGTGATAACTGAAATTGTTTAATTAGTTGCTGAATTCCAGCTAATGGCAGGCTGTTTAGTGGGGTTAATTAGTCAATAAACATGCTTAAGTTGCTAAGTTTTTGTGATAGGATGGTTAGGCAATTGCTGATTATAGTGGGTTAAAATTACCCTTTTTGTTTGTGGTTGTAGTGGATGGATGCACTATTATTATGTGTTAGACACAGTACAATTTTATAAAAATAAAATATTAGTGGAACCTAATCTAGTTCTGAAAAGGAACATTCGAGAACATGGGGAAATTATGTGATTATATAACAAGTTTGGTGAGAATGACATTTCAATTATTGACTTGTAGTTTAATTTTACGCGGTTCGTTCTTGAAACAAGGATTTATTAGGCATTTGATTGAGATATTGAACAAATAAATTGTCGTTCAATTCTTTTACTGGATATGTTATTGGAATCTAGCCTTGTTGATAAAAAAAAATAGCTGGGAGCTAAGCTTGAGAACAATTTGAATGATTTTGTTAGGTTATCAACTAACAGAAATGCAGAATCATTAATTTATTATTGACTATAAGACAGTTGATCATGGCTTTTAAGATTTTTAATTATTACTGAATTTGTTTGCTGATCTATCCAGCTATTAATTAGGTTTTAGTCAAAAAAAACATGCTAAGTTTGTTTATTACTCTTTTATGTTGTTATGCACTATTTGTTAGGGTGCTTCAGGTTGAAGGTTTGCCCCAATTGGAATTATCTTTGATCTGTTATCAATCATATTAATTTGACCATCAGGTATTTGTTACTCACTTATTCTAAGTTAGCATTGTATATGACCAATTTATGGGAAAACATTTCTTGTCACTCGATATAGTCTGGTTAAAGATGGATGAGTAAACCACATCAATCTAAAATTTATTATGTACTTCTTAAGGGACGAGTGAAAAGATAAAACAGAAGGAGTAATAAACAAGAGAAAAGCTAAAAAGTTTAAGTTACAAAACCAGCCATGCTATAAATTCTTTCAGATATAATATATGATCATTGTGTAAATCTACATCACACAGAAAATCCAGGAATACTGATCCACATTTAGCACATGCACATTGCCTCACATTACTATCCAACAAGTAAATGAGACCAATTGGAACTGATACGTATACTGCAAACTTTATTATCTTGAATACACCTTTTGAAGTTCCAAACAAACGACATCGTTTCCACTGATGAATGAAAATCTACAAAAACAGAACCCTCTTTCGATTTGCAGAGAGCAGGGTGGCTCAAGGTAAGGCTAGTAAAGGATTAAAAGCTTGTTTGGTGTGAGGATTAAAAATAATAGGAATGGAATAAAAAAAAGAATAAATTACAGAAATCACATACTTTTAAAGTAAAATTACCATCTGTCACTTAAAAAATTCATAATTACAAAATCTCTAAAAAAGATACAATAATATAAGCGTTTCGTGAGATTCATTACATTTTATACATGATTAATCTGAGCTACATTTTATACATGATACACTAATGTGATGCACGAGATACGCTAATGTATGAGCGAGATACATTAATTTGATGTGCGAGATACATTAATGTGATGCACCAAAATGAGAAATTTTGAAAAACTTATAGGGATAATGATAATAAGTAAACTAAAAGGTGGGATTTCCATTTATGTTGTTTGGTTGTCATGTTTGTGATAACTTATCTCGCCATTTATATCACAGTGATGAGATAAGTTATTTCAGGATAGCTAACCTCATGATAATTTATCGTGAGATAACTTGTTTCGGCCAAACGACCCCCTAAAAATTCAGCTTTAAGCCCAAAATATTTTAATAAATTAATTTTATTATTTTAAATTTGTTTATGTGAAACAAATCGATGTTAGAAAAAGAAATATATTTATATTTTAAAAAAAGAAAGAGAATTATCTTCTTCTTCTTATTATTATTATTATCATTATTATTATTATCAAGAGTATTTTAGAACTTCAAAGTAACCGTTCAAATATTTATTTTATTAGATAAAGATTTTACGTCAATATCCATTGCGATGATGATAAACATATGTTAACATCTTATTAACTAGAATTAGCTCTTACTTTTATAAATAATAATATGAATTCATACGCTTAATATTTTTTTAAGAATATACACTAAAAACAAATGATATCAAAGAATTAAAAAAAAGATTTTAAATTAATAAATATTTTTGTGGATGTGTTTATGTATTTGAGATTTCTTATTATAATTTGATTTTAGGCCCATTAATTTTATTGAGATATCCGTTGGCAGAAAGGAATCAGAAGATTGAGCTGGGTCAAGGAATCTTGGATTGGGTTGATTTAGAATTTAAAAGTTGGATACAATGCGGAAGAAACCGGTCCTTTTGATATTTTTACATGAAATGGCGTATATTATGACACATTGCTATTGTTTTGACACTTTAAATTCGTGGTTATAGTTTTGTGAATTTTTGCTATACGATTTTTCAATTGTACAAATTCAGAATTTGTATCATTCATCCATAATTGTATAAGTCTAAAACTTTTATATACTTATTCTAGTCATTTGCTCATGATTTATGAAAAATCATAAAAAATTATCTTGTTTGTATATTGGCAAGCAGAATATGCAAACGAAATTTTGAATAATTCCAAATGTATACAAAAATTGATATACTTAACCTGTTTGTATATTCGTAACCAAAATATATAAACGTGCGTAATGCACAAATCACAACCTCTATTTGTATATGTTTATCCTATTTGTATATTTGAATGTAAAATATACAAACGGACAAATGAAATATACAAACCACAACCTCCATAGCAAAAAAGACTACAACTATAGGGCATAATTGCTCAAGTTGTAGCTTTATAGTCTTATAATGTCTATTATATTTGCTATTTCTGAAATTTTCTCAATTAATAGTTATATTTTGTGTCATTATGATTCATAATCTTAAGGAGAAAAGAGACGAGAAAGATTTGGAAGAATGAGGAAAAATGTTGTATCAACAATATAATTGTATCAATGAATATGTTAATAAATTTGTATTACTTAAAATACTTAGAATGCTTGCTTTCGGATAAAAAAGACTAGTCACTTAAATCTACTTGGTAGCTTTAGTTGCCTTAAAGTCTTTTTTTCTTTCAGAATCTTGTTACTTTTAATTTGTCTTTTCGCTCGAGGCTTTCGAACAAGACTACTTACTCAACAATTTTTAAAAACTTGGTAAGAAACAACATAGTTAAAAGAGTATTTAGAAACTTAATAATACATAAAATATATTTCTTAAAGAAGAAAATCGAGTCTACTGAACACACAATGTTCTTAAGAAAATTATCCCACACAAATATTGGAGATTAATGAAATTATATCCTCTAGGAAGATCTTACTCACCAGTATATTGATACCTAAAATTACAGTGTCAACACATCATTCAACGGAAGCAATGTACACTAAAACTTATTTATGCTGAATAAAAAGATCAGAAAATTCATTATTAAAAAATAACTCATCTATATATAAACAATAAAGAGTAATATGAACAAGTGCTTCATGTGTTTTATTGAAAATATCTCAACCTTTTGAATTAGTCAAAAAACATAATCTTACGAAAAAGTCTCTATTTTTCATTAAATCACAATTTTTTCATTTTTCATTCAAATACAATTGTATCAATGAATACAAATATATCTGTTGGGCTCGTAAAAGAATTGGTGGATTTGGTTTCGATAATGGACTTGACCTCAACAACACAAAGATACGAGAATATAAAACATAAATACTAAATTAATAAATGATTCATTGACAAAATAGCCACTTGTGATTATTAAGTATTTTGATCAGAAATTGGACCTTAGGATTAGACTAGGGCAGATTGGGAACTATTTAAATGATTTTGATAGATTATCAACTAACAGAAATGAAGATTCATTTATTTAATTATTGACTATGAGACAGTTGATCAAGACTTACAAGATTTTTTATAACTGAATTTACTGCTAATCTATCCAGCTAATGAGCAGCCACGTAATTAGGTCTCAGTCAAAATTTACTTATTTTGTGAATATATATATAATGGTCACCAGCAAATGGTTAAGTTGACATGCATTATTAGTTAGTCTGGTCCTAATAGAAGGTTGGAATTTATTAGTCTGACTAATTTATATTCGCGTCGTGGGGGAAACATTTTCTATCATGAATTTCTCGAGGACTCAAACCTAAGACTTAAGTTGAAGGGTAAATGTACTCATGGCACGCTTTGAGATCACGACAGTTGCTATAATGCACAATTTTGTTAAGAAACTATGTCATTTTATAAGGATTTACATTTTGGAATTCAAAAGTAGTTGCTACTCAAGACACATTACATATAAAGCTTGTATTATATCACTTTGGCAAGATTTTATATCTTGAGAATGTCTAATTTTAACTCGAAATTTTCTGGATGAAGCATTTTATCCACCACCTCACACATGGTAGGTCTTGCATCTCTGTCTTCTTCGGAACATTGCAAGGCTAACTCTAATAAGATCTCCATTTTTTCCAAATCGAATTTACCATTCAATGCAGGATCCACAATTTGTTGAATCCATGATTTTCTTTCACTGTTTTCGCGCATTTTATCTCTAATCCAAGTGACCAACAGTCCTAGTCCCATAGAATCATCATCCCCCGAGCCACCATCAGCACAAACTTCCGGACTCTTACCTGTGATCATCTCTAATAAAACAATTCCATAGCTATAGACATCGACTTTGGATGTAATAGGCATCTTGAATACCCATTCTGGAGCCATGTATCCTCTCGTCCCTCTTATCGTTGAAAAGTTTGAATGATCCAAGCCACCTCTGTTAAATATCTTTGAAAGCCCAAAGTCAGCAACTTTTGGCTTGTAATTGGAATCTAAAAGTATGTTCTGAGGCTTTACATCACAATGCAAGACCCATTCCAAGCATTCTTCATGCAAATATGCAAGTCCTTTAGCTGTTCCCAACGCGATTTCAAACCTTTTTTCCCAATCAAGATTGTTAGCATTCAAATTATCTGATAAAGAACCATACTCCATGTACTCATAAACTAAAAGCCTGTGCTTTCCCTCGGCACAGTACCCCCAAATTTCAATCAAATTCATGTGATTAACGTTGCCTATAGTGCTAACTTCAGCTAGAAATTCTGCTTCTCCTTGATAGTTAGCTCCATAGAGAGACTTTACAGCTGCAACTCTGTCATCAGATAACTTCCCTTTGTACACAATACCACCGCCTCCTCGACCTATCTCTTCACTGAAATTAGAAGTGGCCTTCTTAAGCTCAGCATAGGTGAATTTCTTGAATCTTGTCGAAAGATGAAGGTAGCCTTGTGTGGTTTCATTAGAGCTTTTTCTCGTTTTAATAAAGTAAGTGAGAACACAGAGAATCTCAAAGACTCCAGCTACAACAACTGACCAAATGAATGGCTTCATCCATCCACCATGTTCTTTCCTTCTATAAGCTCTATCCAACATCACCTTTTTATTGTCACATTGAAGGTTCCCTTTATACTGCTCCTGCCAGGCACGTCGTGCTTTAGGCACTTTAAGGTAAACAAAATCAGGCCAACTAGATTGAACATAGCCATTGAACAGAAGTGTTTTCGGGTAACAACCATAGGTGCCATTACCCTGAACATACTTGTATTCAAAACCTTTACAATCGCAGTGTTTCAAGCACAAATCTTTACATTCTTGCAATGTTTTATTGCGAAAATATGCAATATCATACCCATAAAACTCAACATGGCGAAGTGGAATGAAGTCCAACAAGCTTGTATCGTTGCAAAAGATATCGAATTCTGGTTCACAACCATAGGACCAATCTTTAGGATTTTTCATTCTGTATCCTGGTACACAAGAACATTTTCTTCCGGAGACAGGATCATAGGAACACAAACTGTTCAATCCACAAACTCCATGAATCCGACAGGCTGCTGAAAATAACTGCCAAGAAACTTTCCAAATGTTGCTCAGCTTATCTAGGCTGTACAATCGAAGGTTTCCATCTACGTCAAGGATGAATCTTCTTTGCAATTCCACACCATAATCAGCAGATTGGAATCCAAATCTATCACTCGATGTAAAATTCCCAAAACGATCAAGAACTGCTGTTTTGCTGTCATTATAAGTGGATCTACCTGCAGATATGGATGGAGTATACAAGCAATGAGTTCAATTAAACCGAAAAACTTCAAAAAATGAGTTGTACTAAAGATTGAACCAACTAAATTTAAATCCCGAATCGCATCCTTACTAACCAATACACTCAAATGAAACATAATAATGAGTTGAGTGACATCATACTAAGGATATAACGACTCAAATTCAAATTCTGAATCCGTCTCTACTAACCTGCATCCCAGACGATTAACCACGGGCTTGGCCAGAACACACTTGTCATCTCAATTCCATCAAAGACAAGATGCAGGACATTATCTTCATTAAAATGTAACTGATAGAATCCAGAGGAGAAATTAGTCAAGCTTCTACGCGATACAAGCTTTGAGATTTTCGTAAGTGGTTGTTCCGGAAGAAGTGTATCAGTTGGTGAATCAAAGCTTTGCCATAACCTTTGTCCTTGATAAGTTACAACAACAAGATTTCCATTATCCAACAACCTTAACTCAACAGAGGAAGTTGATGATTGTGTATCAGACTCCCAAACATTGATCTGATTCGCGTCAATCAGTACAAGATTGCCTGATTTATACAGTGATAGATGTGATTTTTGTCCGTTTATCGGTTGATCACGATTAGCCATCCAAACAATTGTGTTGCTTCCATCAGCCAATGGCTTAGTAAACCATATAGCAAAGATATAAGCATTATCACCAACAGAGTAGAAACCAGCAGTGAATTTTCCATTTCGAGACGAAATTAAATCTTGTGGAGCAGAAAGTGAACCTCCAGATGATAAACTAAAGATTGTTGAACAATAAGATGAAACAAGAAATGAAGCTAAGATTAAAATTGAAATTTTTATATTCATGTTATAGTATGAAATCCTCATTCATAAAAGAAGTTTTGAAATAGGTATCTCTGAACGAGGATTTCAGTAGCTCAGTTGATTGACTAGTTGTATAAATAGAAGACGGCTACTAAGAAAACATTAAAATGGTAGTTGAAGAATTTGAGAAGTGAATTATTGATTGATCAAAAGAGATAAAGACGAAAAAAAAAATAATAGAGGAATTTCTCTGACTTGAAAAGAATGATATTTTCTCAAGTTGTTACAAATTAAATTCAAAATTATATCGTTAATCACTTTTAACATTCCTCAGGTGGGAATTAGTGATTTTTTAAGAGTACAATTGAATATTGAGGCACTAATGTGTATATATATACTAAATAACTAATGATATCGTCATTACAAGAACTCGGTCTAATATATTATGTATTGCAAAGCTGTAATTTTTATTTAATAAAAGTTAAAAACAAATAATACTGTTGATGTCAAAGTAATATGAAGCAAGCTAAGGGGTGATGGTACTAAAGGACTAGGTCAGTGATTCAAATGTCGTGACTATGAAATTGTCTTTATTAAAACTTATTTTATTCTCAATGTGAAATTTTTGATCGAGAATTGAATTTAGTCTGGACATCACACGGAGAACAAAACAAAATAAGGACAAATTTTTATAAAACTTTTATCGTTAAATAATTTTTGGATTATAAATCATAGTTGAGTGATTTTGTAAGAAAAAGTATAGTAGACTATTATTATTCTCACCATAGATTACTTGGTCTAAATTTCAATAGTCATGGTCTTGTTCTTCATCTGATGCTTGGATTTCAAATATTCAATTCTCACTATTTCTTTAATAAAAAAAAAATCAATTTAGAAAGAAATAAAAACATTTAACCCGTGCAAAGACGCAAATTGAACCATTACTAGGCATAAAATTTATATTTTCATATTATGATATTTATGTTAAAAGACCGTATACTTGTTAAATATAATTAGATTTTAAAGAATAAAATTAAAAATTATTTTTTTTAAAAAAAAAAAGTTATATCATTAAATGTCCACTAACCCTTCAAATAAAAATAATTTCTTTCGCATCTATTGGTTACAATAATTACAAATAATAATAATAATAATAGCACTGCAACAAAATTATCATTTTCTGGCGGCTGCTACATGGGGGTTGTCCCTTTTATGTTCTTTTTGATGTCTATATATAATATCATATTGTTTCCCCATTAAAAAATATATCCTTAATTCCGATTTATATAAGATTCAAATCAATAATACAAAACTATATAAATTAAATTGGGGATAATCAACGCATTTTTATAAGCATCGGTTATAAAATTGAACTAAATCACAAATTAAGTTGAATCGAAAAAAATCATGATTAGTGATTTGGTTTTAACTAAGAAAACCAATTCAATATAAACCAATCAGACACTAAATATGTAATTTTAAAATTTTATTTTATACATAAGAATATTTACTTTGATATCATTTTAAAATATTTCTTATACTATTTCATAGTTTTTATCTTTTAGTATATTATTTCAAGTTTAAGACATAGAATTCGGAATGGTCCAATAAAGATTATAGTTCATAGATATTGATAATTATAATAAAACTTGAATCAAAATCAAATTAATACTAATGCAAAAAGAAAATCAATCCAACAATCCAACACTAAGAATGACAATAATATTGAATATTTGTTCTTTAGTTTTACATTGGTTTAGACAATTAAAATACATAATCTAATTAATTTTCCTTAAATATTTTGAAATGTATCTAATACTTATTAAACTTATTTTAGCATGATTTAATACTTTTAAATTATGATTATTTTTATTATGATATTATAATATTTATTTTATATGTTGATTTCATTATTATTTTTTAGTGAATATTTTTGTGTCATCAATACTCATCTCATATTTTTGTGTTATTTTTTTAAGAAACGTTTTAGATAATTGTATTTTGGTTGGACTAAAGAAAAATTTGGACCACAAGTTTTGTTGAAAAAATCCAAAATCTGAAAACATTCGAAGTTTATTAATTTGATTTGATTTATAAATTTGAAAGTTCAACACAATGATTTGGTTTGGGATTTGAAAAACCTGAACCAACCCAAGTTTGAAAAACCCGAAAAAATCTGAACTCTATTGGTTTGATTTAGTTTATAAATTTAAAATTTTTACACGAATGATTTAATTTGATATTTAAAAATACTCAAATCTATCCAATCATGTACACCCCTAAGCACAATTACGAAACTAAAATGAGAGAAATACTTTCTCTCTCAAAACGATTATAATATATTTTTCTTGTCTTAATTTGTTTGGTCAACTTTCATTTTTACTCGTTAAAAAATATTTTGCGAACTTTTTGTAACAAGAATTAAGAATATTTTGATATATTCAACGAATTTTTAATTTTCATAAAATTTAAAATCTCTTTTATTTTTATAAATTTTATACCAAATAAATTGAAACGGAGATAGCTTTTAAGTCATGAAAGTTATAGTCGAGTGGAGTATCAAACAACTTGTTGACTTTCAAAACTATATTTATTGGCATGGTATAGAGTATGGGGTGAGGTACCCCATGGAAAACAATATCTTCAAGGCTTAATTGAAGCAGTCTACATCACACTAAATTTATCTTCTAGAAAAGTTCTAATATGAGATACTTTCTTATTTTCTTCATATACGAATTTGTGACGGTACATGTACCAACTAACAACTAACCGCTCTAACTCGTCCCCGTTTTGTGTCGTGAACACTTAACAACACCAATAGTAAAAGTATCTAGAAACTCATTTTATGAGTTGGAGTTCAACTGACACAATGAAGACGTGTTTACCGATTAAAACCTGGATACAAGAAAAAGAGAGAGAAATCTAAAATAGAGTCAACAAACACATTTCTTTCTCCTATCTAATATAATATAGTTTGGGTACTTAGATAACTGTTTTCAAGAGCCAGAACATAACAGGCAATAAGTAGCAAAAGATACTAGTTACATGCCTAGTAATACAACATAAAGTTGTACACTGAAACCAGAGAATATACATCACCAGGTGTGATACAGAAGTATATATATATACACTAGAACAAGAAAGGTTCCAACTCAGTTTTCCTCATTCATGACAACCACATCAGAATCGTCTATAGAATGGTACGCCGACAGGAAAAATGCACTTTGATTCTTCTGCAGGAATCTGGAAGGAAGGAAGATAAGTTAGATTATTTGCTGGATTGTAATAAACATCTATTATCAGCACGCGATTCCAAAATAAGATATCAGTTGTTAGAATACGAAAGAATTGGACTTGTACAATTGGCTATGGAGTAATGAGACTAACTCACAAAGTTACCTACTAATCGTGGTAATCCACATCCGATATAGAGGGTCAATGTCGTGAACAAAGATAGCTCAGGGAGTTCTAGCTAAAGACCATCTTTCTTATAATGGGCATCTGCATACTAAAGGAGTTACTTGAATAGATTGATAGAGTTGATCAAATCTTCCTAGGAATTAGAAGGGGAACATTGAACGGTTGGAACAAGGACAAAATATAATGCACTGCCAAGGGAATCATTCTGATCACCATCGGCCAAAGATGAAACGGGCTGATGTCTTCCGCTCAACTATGACCAGTATTTGCTGTAGCAGTATCAAAGTCTGAATTGTGATTGTGTGTATGAAATCGAAAGAGACCCACAAATTGCCCACTGATCACACTAATTGCTCTATCCTAAATAATCTCGGGGAAGCTGAATTTGAAAATTCCGTAGGACGTGGTAGATGATCAATACTATGGATCAATCATATCATGAGTTATTTAATGGGAGTTCTAAGAATGATGATTGATCTTCTCGTACTGATGTCTTGACTGATGATGTTGAGGACTAGGAAATCGGTATTGAAGGTCTTAATTTATGAACTAATGATTTCAATTGATAAGCCACCACCTTCTTATCATGAAGAGGAGATTTTTTCCACTCATTATTTTAGGTAGACATACACACTTCTCATAATCTCTTTAGTATTCCTGAAGTCCTAAAATCATCAACAACAAGCGGGGTCTGGAGAGGGTAGAGTGTACCAGACCTTACCCCTAACTTGGCAGATAGAGAGGTTGTTTCCGAGAGACACTCGGTTCAAGGAAAGCAAAAACTAAGGGCCTAAAATCAAGTTAAGAAAATCTCTGTCACTGTGTCAGAAACATAAGATATCTAAACCTGAGAAAGTCTTGCAACATCTGCTTCAACTCTGTCAATGTCTCATCTTCAATACTTGCATAGAACAGAATCTCCGGCAACTTAACTGCAGACAACAAAAGGAGTGGCTGTTAAAGGTATATATCGATGTTGGATGTGAAAGTCAAGTTTAAAGTAAAATCAACTTCACAATCATGAAGTGACAGTGAAACTCGGCAAAACCATTCACAAGCATCTGTATCACTCACTTAATGTATAATATACTAAGGCTGCTTACTACTCTGTGCCTCTGCAACATTGAATTTTGATGCAAAAGTCTAAAGAAATTATTTTACATCTTGACATGGGATTTAGTCTTCACCACCTATGGCTCCGTGTAACCACATAAATAATCTACAAATATTGTGGTTACTCCCTGTAACTTATCCAAAAAGGAATTAGATGAAAATAAAAGGTTCTCCTAGCTGGATGAGAGTTGCATAGCCATAAGTCGGATGGAACAAAGTCACCAAATAGCAAACTTAAGGTAATTACACACCCAGAGATGAAGACTTTGAAGTCAACAAGTATAGTAGCTAAGTTTCAAACGTATAATACGAAAACTAAACAGTTGCATATTAAGACATGCAACATCTGATTCATCAACTGCTTGAAAATTTGATTAAAATGGAACGTACCAAAAAGGCGTAAGAAATGCTCAGCTCCATACACGGAAGAAGGTGAGACATCTTCTTTAATTGATTTCTCAAACTGTTCCCGCTCGTTTTTGTAGAGGAGCATAGCAGGAAGTGCTTTGTCGAAGTAGCATTGCAAACCATTAAGAATCTCTCCAACAGACTCAGATATCCTTCACCCACCAGAATCAATTAAGGTAAAATTTAATTTACTAGTCATTCAGCTTGTATTACTTGATGTATGGAATCAATGCTACTCAAAAGATCAACAAATTAGAAATGTTAAGAAGAAAATTTAGCAGATTCTTGCATCTTCATAAGACAACGGAAAGAAGTGAAGCAGATAATAGGTGGTCATCAACATTAAATATATATTCCTAAGAGTTTGTTGTCGAAACAAATCCACGAGATATAAGACATAGAAACTTTGCAGTCCAACTCACAGATAGACTTAAAAGATTCTTTGCAAAGATGAAAGCATTTTTTTTTTTTTGATAAATCAAGTTCAAGGAAATAATTCTCTAGACCATAAAATAGTGCCCCTCTCTTCTACTATTATCATAAACAACAGAGACTCTAAGAAGGTAAAATTTAATGAAATGAAATGAAAGGAAATAAAATAGTAACCTATCAAATAATTAGAGAAATATTTAAGTGACATATATGATAGAGAACTTACAGTCCATCCTTTTTCAGCCGATAGTCATGATATTTCTGTAGTATGTCTTCCACATTTGGAGAACGAGGAAGTCTGACAAGCTGCATAAAATTGTCCCGTCAACTCAACCAAATTAACAGGATAGAGAGCTGTCAATTATCCCCCAAATCCCAATAAAAGATGGAGAAACGAGACATACCAGGTCCACAAATTTGAACAGAAAAGAAAGCAGAGTGTATATGACATTCAAGATGCGAATTCAAGTTAGGTCAAAAACATCTTCCTTTAGGTTTCAGTAATAACATCTTCTATTTTCAGAATATAACATCCTTCCCACCAGAATGAGAGTTCTGAGAAGGATAAAATAGGATATTTCTCTTTCTCTAGGTCATGCCAACTAAGCTAAATATCTATCTCAGTATAAACCTAGATAAAGTGCTCAACTTTATGCTTTACGCCTACAAAAACTCTTCTGGAAACTTTAATTAAAAGTCAACTATTTCATTTAGCCCCAAGTTGAAACTACAAAAAGGTGACAATGAAATAACTGCTAGCAATAGTGTCATATCAAAGACATTGTTACTCTCTTCTTCATGTATAATTGATCTTTTACCTACAACATAAGGGTTGAATCACAACGAAGTTGAAAAAAGTGTGTTAATGAGCATCTGATGCTTTCATTCCACAAGAAATGACCTACTTTTATAAGTGATAACAATACGCATTGCTACTAAAACGTTTGATAAGTCATTAGAGACGCTGAAATAGGGAGAGGTTTGAAATTTAAGTTTCAAATATGAAAGTAGAGTTCTAAACAAAGGGAGTACTTGTCAAGTTCGAAATAATAAAGCAGAACCAGTCTATTAGTTTGTATTGTCGGAAAAAGGAAAAAAATAACCAAATTAGCTTGAATTATTGGAGAAGAATTACTTCACAATTTATTGAAAGATATCAGATGTTTTGCATTGAGAAAAAGAAAGTAAAAGTGTTTTAGAGATAAGAGAGTGTAATCAATCACATATTTCACCTTTTTTCCTGGACAATGATTCTAAATTCGTCTTCTCATCAAGCAATTAAGTAAAAATTAAGAAAGCAGTGTACAACTTAGACTACATTATGAATTGGCTTAAAGCGCAAAACAAAAGAAATGAGATATGAGTTTAATATACACAGTTCGTAGAGTAAACCGCAAATGCTCAATGTTCTAACTTAAAATAAAGGAGATAAAAATGAACTCCCAGTCTACACCAAACTACTACAAGTACAATAACAAAAGACAGCAGGTTTGAGAATATGGAGATTTTTCATGAAAAGTAATTAAGCAACATGGCATAGTAGATATCCTAACAATGTTTTAAGGAGACAATCAGAAAGTTGGAGCATTTATCATGTCCTTACCTTGCCCAAGTGGTTGACAAATTCACAATCATCAACCAGCTGTTTCTTCAATTGTGGCGGTATTTGGATATTGACAAGCTTTTCTGGAGGAGGACCATCCTTGTCCTGACAAACAGCTAGATTATAATCTAACAAGTAACACCTAAATCAATCAAGAAAACACACAAAGAGACCTAAAAGGGACAAGGAAACAAAATGGACATATTTTTACAGAAAAAAGTGTAATTAAAATAAGGACTCTACCTTCATTATTGCAACAGAAACCTTAATAAGCATCCGATTTTTAGCACAGAAAAGGTAAAATAGAACACAAATGTACCTTCGGTGGAACATCACTCTTTCGCTTTCTGCCTCTTTTCCCTGTAATCAAACAATAACTGAATGGAATCAAGTACATTATAAACTTCCCAGATTTAAGAAGGAAATAGACTACTTAAAAAGCATAGAGAAAAACAAGATAACAGCAGAAAAAGTATGAATTCTGAAAATCCTATAAAACACATACATCAAAATAGGAATATTTCAGATCAAAGATGTAAAACCTGTGCACATAAATTAAATCTGGAGCATGAAAAGATTACTTTTGTCATCTATAGAAAATGATCTTCTTTCAAAAGCCAACAGATGGACTCTTCTAATCACAGAAAAATAGAAGCAACCCAGCCCGTCCGCCACGAAAAGAGGAGGGGAGAGGGTAGACCAGCAGAGGGACCTTTTCAGATATAGGACAAGACGGAAACCTCCCCATAGCTTATTCAGTAGAGTACAAGTGATCTAACCTGTAGAACCTTTAGTTTTCATTTGTGATCCACGTGCAGCCTTCTCATTTTTATCTGTATCCTGTTTTTTCTTAAGCTCCTGCTGCTTCTGAACATTCTCTTCTGTGTGTTTCATTAATCGATCTATGCCCGCCCATTCATCCCAGCTGTTAAAAGTGAAAGAGAAATCAAAAAGATAAATGCCTTCCTTGATGAAATGCACAAAAAGTGAATCAAATAAACCACTCTATGCTTGACCAGGTGTAAACCAAATCACTACTTACAGTCACCAATACAGGCTAGAAGCATCGAAAAAACATCTGATTTCAGCAAATTTTTAAGAAAGGATGGAAACATCATAAGCAGGTCAATCGTTTATAAAGAAGGAACTTGAGTCAGTTGAATGAAAGGTGAACTAGTGTGAGGGAAATGCTAGAGACTACCGAATTGACTTTTAAGAACCATATGATTATGGAACTTATCGATTAATCAAATGCACGTCAATTTGAAAACTTGCCGCCAACAAGAATTTTATTTAGAATTAAACTTCTGCCTGAGGAAAAGCTTGAATGATGTACTCACCTTTTGTTCCAACCCTGAAAAAGGTAAAAGAAGCATTGGTTAAGCACATATCTAAACAGTCACCTTTTTTTGCTCCCCATGCAACAGATTCATATCCAAGAGGAAGTACTCTCTACCAACTTAACAGAAGATGGATGACAACAATGTTAACTGTTAAAAAATGGAATTTTTAAAATATCATAGAGCTGGAGGGCTAATACTTACCAGATAATGAACAAAATATCTCCACTCCCTCATTTGATACACAGCTTTTTGAACCTTCTCACCCAGAAAAAAGAAGAAGAAAAATTCAAAAGCAGTAGATGAGTACAAAATTCATGGGGAAAATTGGCATTAAGAATAAGATTAACTAATATTTAGACTTTCACAGGTAAGACAGAATTATAGACTGGAAGTTTTACACGAAGAAAACAAAAAATCATGTGGAATGGTTAGATCTACTTACTAGCAACATGATTCATGAACCGAATCCCTTCGCAATCCACATGATCAATGACTTCCTCTCTAAATTAAATTAGTTTCTACTTTAGAAGATCATTTTTCCTATCACCAAATTCTCTTCACAATAACATAATGTATGGTCATTTGTTTTTAAAAGTGTTGTATGACATATTGAAATTATGCAATTTCTTCTAGGATGAGTCAGACTCCAGTGGTTATAGAAAATCAATATTAATTACGACGTTAATGATTCTCATTGCAGATGTTAAGGAGGTTGTGCCCGTAGCAGATCAATCCAAAACTAGATTCATCAATTTTAAAATATTTCCTTTACAAGAGAATGGAATGATAAGTGAATTAAAATCGAGTGGTTGTATATAAAAGTGAAATGTAAGTTCTATAGAACAATTATAAAACCAACAACTTATATAAGGGTGAATGTTGGTTTTCTAAAGTTCAACACAACCACAAACTGAGTGTTGTGAAATGTGGATACTACAATGGATGTGCGGCCATAAAGTCTAGCCAAGATTAGAAATGATCACATTCACGAAAAGGTTCGATTAGCAGACATCGATGATAAATGAGAGGTCACTTGAGATGGTCCCGTCATCCGCCCACAGATGTAAACCCATGGTTAGTGAGATGTTATAAGGGGACGAGGTAGACCTAACATAATTGGAAAGGAAGTCGTCTCGAATGACCTACAATCCCTTGCAATCCATATAAACTTTGCAAAAGTAGAGCACAATGGAAAAAAAATCTATACCGACCATATGTATTAGTTGCGAATAGATTTTAGTCAAGTGAGCACTCAGAGGTGGAGCTAGGGTAGCGCAAGGGGGTTCGTCAACTAACTACACTTATATATACTGTCAGAAGTATTTTTTATGTATTATAGTTAATGTTGAATCCCCTATGTTTATCTCTTTACATTCTGAAAATCCTGACTCCGACACTATTAATATTTTTACTTAACAACCGTTTCTTTCTAGAGATTTTTGACAGTGAAAATCTTGACTCGGTCACTGTTAGCACTTTTACATAACGACCGTTGCTTTCTAGAGATTTTGAATTCTAACAGTAAATCCTTGTATCTACCTTAATCATCTCCCCTGTGATCTTATATATAGCTGCATCCCTTATCATCTTAATTTTTAACATAAACCATAAGACAAGGATACACCAGGAAAAGACTACTCTTTTTTCTTCTTTAAATTGGGTATATAAGAAATGGTGGAGGGGATCAGAAGGTGCAAATTGAAACCTCACCAACACGGTGAAAGTTCAGCTACACAACCAACTAAGCTACTCAAATTTCCCACTCAATCAAACTTCTACTCAAATAATTGAAATCAAACAAGTCAGATAAAAAATCAGTCTTTTTTACCCAAATGCACAAAAAAAAAGGTTCAAGATTAGCAGGGTAAGGAATGTTGTACCTTAGCTTCATAGAGTTGTTGGCTATGAAAGGCAAGAACTTTTTCACCTTCTCGAAAACGGGACGCAGGAGGCGATGGATACTCAACAGGCTCAGCTTTAACATCACCCATGTCAATGTCAGTTTCATGGGTGGGGGAGCCGCCCCCTTCATCGGAGCCGATGATGGAATTTTCCGTTACTCCAGCAGCATTTAAGCTGTCCATTTCTGTACAACAAAAGGAAATTAAAGGGTAAATTGTATACGGACAGTTGAGCTTTTTCAATCGGAAAATCAAGAAAATGGAGTGTACCGGTTAGGTGGCGGAGAACGATGATGATATGGCGGCACTCTGCTTACTGGAACCCAAAATTGGCAATTTCTTCTTGTAGCCAATTGCTGTAGAAAAGGTTTTTTATATATATACATATGTTCTTTTTTAGGAAGAGTAGTGCATTTATTACCCTTTTTGTTGTGTCCAAATAACTAGTATCTTATTTTTATCTGATTTTTAATTTGTTTGATTAAATTGAGTGATAAAATTGGAAACCTAGAGACATTTGATTGCTCGTTAATTAGTTTGATGTGTGTATTTTTATTTTTTTTAAATATTTGAATATGTTTGATTTGTTTGAATAATGGCGCGAATCGAATAGCTCGAACATTATCGAATCGGGATCCAGGAACGCTTGACTCAAACTTGTATTAAATTATAAGATATGTTATTTTGAAAACTTAAAAACCTTTAATTGATCTTTATTCAGCTTAAATTGTGTGCTACTTCATTTAAATACGTGATAATATTTTATTGGTATCACTCCAAATTATGACGATATGTATGAATCGATTAACTCTAGCATCATTAATGTTGTATAGATCAATCACGGTTGAATAGATAAGAAACATAACCAATGAGGGACAATGAGAAAATAGTTAAATAGACTATTATCGAATTTTTTACTATACACTTTAACTTCATAAGAATCTTACCACCTCCCTGAACGGTTTAAAAGTACAATAAGTTCACCCTAAAATGTTATAATCAATTATGTCAATACACAAAGCAAGGCACATCAACATCATATCAGCGATATTTGTACATCATTATGTAATGTATCTATATTATATAGATAGCGTATAACATATATATATATCACGTAAGAACTAAAAATGCTTATTCAAGAAAACTCAAAAGCAAAAATATTTTAATGTTTTATATCAAATCAAACATAAAATAAATGAAAGAACATAAATAATTTTAATGTACCACTAATTAGTTGAGAAAAGTCTTAAATAAAGAACAAATTAAATCATTTCGAATAAATTTCACAAATAACCAATTTTTAGCTCTTATAATTGAAAGATAGTTACTACTATATAATAGAGTATTAAATTTTAATAATTAAACACCAAGTTGTATTATGATGAAAGTTTATTTGTAGAATTTGATAATGATTATATTATTTTTATAAAAGGTGCGAGCTAAAAAATGACTTGGGAATCTAATTTCTATCAATGATTTATGCTAGGGCTGTGTCAAAATCCTTGATTCCTTCGAGAGTCAAAGCGTCCTTTAATTTATGTCCGCTTCCTTTCGAATTTAGTCTTTCTTTTTCCGTCAACATAAGTCTTTTAGAAATTCAACGTCGATGACATTTTTCATGATTTGATTCTCAGAAAAATTAAGAAAACGAATTTCACTAATATAAAATAAAAATAACGAGCACAAAAAGAAATAAATTACAATAAAATTGTGATTTATTTGAGACCTCTGGCCATTTCTGATGATCATCTTATAAATGGCTAGGGGTTTGAATTTTTTCGCAATTATTATCATAATTTATTTCTTTTTGAGCTCGTTCTTTTTATTTAATATTAGTGAAACTAGTCTTCTTAATCTTTCTAAGAATCATATTATGAAAAATGTCACGAATGTTAAATTTTTTAAAAAATTTATATGTTAGAGATAATAAAAACAATAGAACCAAATTTGAAGGGAAGCAGACAGAAATTACTAGATATTTTAACTTTTAAAGGAATCGAGAATTTGGGACTCAACCCTGACATGAATTTTTAGTAGAAATAGAACCAATTTTTCAATTTATGTTTTTGAGAAAATGGTCAAATGCCCCTTTAATCTACTACAGAATTTTCAACTACACAATCATACTTTGCGGGAGGTCCTAATACCTCTCTATACATTTTAAATTGAAATATGTAGCCTCCTAAAAGGTCACACCCAGATTTTAGTGAGAGAGTGAACATACTCGTCTGCCACGTCATATATATTAATTTTTAATAAAAAAATTAATTATGATATCTTTCTTTGTTTTATTTTTCTTTTAAATTTTTTTCTTTCTCTTTCCAGCCATTTTCTTCTTTTCTTTTTCTTTCTTCTTTTCTTTCTTTTTGTCATTGAAGAGAATTTCTTTAAGTTTTTTATTTATGCTAGTTTTAAACTTACATTTATAGAATGTACAGTTATGAAATTTCAAGTTTTATTGTTAAAAGGTAAAGTTATAAATCTTTGATAATCTATCATTTTTTACAATTGAATAATCTTTTTTTCACCATTTTCATCTTATTGCAAACATCAAAAGTTTATCAATTGAAAAGGTAAAATTTAGTAAGAATTTTAGTTCTAACCGTTCCATCGACTATTTGACTGATACTCAAGTTATTTTCATGGATGAATTTGTTGAATTCTTCAAATTGAGGTAATGGATACATAACAATAGATCTTTTCATTTCTATTTCAAAATCACATATGGGTTTCGTTGACAACCTAAAATTCTTTCTGAACTTGAATTTAAATTACTAAACTAGGCACCAAAAAATCAAGATAAGAATTTGCTAATCCATTTGGCCATGTGGTTAGACATGATGATTATCAATTTTAATAATATTAATAAGGAACTGATTTTCAAAATTTCCTGATTTCGTGCACAAATTGAATAAACAAAATTCTAGAATCAAGAAAAAATAATGAAATTCCATGGTGAATCCAAACTTAGAGAAGGTGAGTGATGGAGAGATATTTGATTTATGTTGTGAAGAAGAAAGGAAATAAATAAGAAAAAAAGAATAATTAAAAATACACATATTTATGAAAGATTTTTTTTAAAAAAAGAATTATTATTTGTTTTGGTCCTCACTCTCTTTAAGAGAGTGAGATACACTCACCGTGCCACATAAGCGTTTAGAGAGTAAATTATATCAGTTTTAAATAGTTCACGAGGGTAATAGGATCTGTGAAATAAGAGTGTGTAGGTGAATTTCAGGTATAGTTTAGGGGGAGTTTAGACCATTTTCTCTATGCTTTTAATAAAAATAAGGGATAATGCACAATTACCCCTCAAACTATGCTCGAAATTTCAGAGACACTTATATTATACTAAGGTCCTATTACCTCCCTTAAACTTATTTTATTAATAATTTTATAACTCTTTTCGGTCTACGTGATACTATCTTGTGGGTCCAACGCTGGTTGACTTTTTTTTTCAAGCTAGTGTCATGTAGGCCGAAAAGAGATAAAAAATTACTATAACATAAGTTCAGGGGTAATAAAACCTTAATATAGTATAAATATGTGTCGGAGATTTCAGGTATAGGTTGAGGGGTACTTATGTATTTTTCTAAAAATAATTATAATCAGATTCTATCGATGAAATTTTATGATAATATATCTTAGGTGCTTTATTTGTAAAATTTGAAATTCTGACAATGAAAATAACTAATAAGAATGAAGAAATAATGTAAAGAGGAGGTTTTGAAGTACCCGATTTGGAGATTCAAATTTTTCGGATCTTTGACTCATTTATCTGTAAATTCGTACCACACTTAAATCATTTTTATGATATTAATTTTTAGATATTAAAGTTGCCATATTTCGATAATTTTACCTTTTCTTTAATTATATATCCTTCATTATTACATATAATTTATAATATTAGCTAGCAATGTATATTATTTAAAAAATTATGATACGATAATAGTTTGTATTGAATGACTAAATAAAAAGAATATAAATCATTATAGGGTGAATATACGAAAGTAGATTTATTTTTTGTTAATCAGAAAATGAACGAAATAAATAAATATAATATTAAAAAAAGCGTATAAGGAGATTTATTTTTTGTTAATAAGAAAATGAACTAAATAAATAAATAAAATATTTAAAAAAGCATATAAGGAGAGTATATTTTTTTCCTGCAAAATTTGGTATAATGTATTAGAGTTAATATTAAAATAATCTTCTTTTTAGGATAAGATTTGATATAGTGTATTGAAGCCGTTTACACTAAAATAGTGTTGATCTTATGAATCATGATGATTAAACTTATGGCTAATTTTAAAGCATAGACTAGCTCAAAATCAAGAAAATTTTAGTCTAAACCACGAGATTTGGACTAAGAAACATATAAACTTCAAATATAAGAATCTAGAAGCATATAAAACTTAAACAGTAGCCAAAAAAACTAAGATTATCTCTTTTTTTTTCAATGATAACGAATCGAAGCTACGTACAATAAAACTTTTCCATCACCCAAAATGACAGTTAAATATTTCAATTCATATTCACTATTATTCATTTTATAAATTAGTTGTTTTCACTATTGTACTCTATAAAATCTGATCTTCAAAAGAAATCTTAACAAAATACACAATAAAAGATAGAGAAGAAAAATAGAAAATTGTCTTAAACCTCAACAAATTTTATCAAGGAAAGTTAATAAAGCATTCCTTTGAAATATATAGGGAAATTCAGGTAAAAAAAAATTTGAATTTTTTATTTTTGGATTAATTCGTATTGAAATATTGGCTCCAATTTCAAGCTCAAAAATTTGAAAGTCATCAATTGTATAAATTTATAATGTATTTCATTTGAAATCTAGTCTTACGAAGCAGAGAATATGAAAATATATACTTTTTAAATTTCACTTTGCAAAATTTGATATGAAGTAGTGTTTGATTTAGACTTTGAACAAGTATATTTATTGAAAATTTTACCTTTAAGAGAATATTAAATAAATGTACCCATGGTAAAAACAGAGGGAGTAACATATTATTTTGCTTCTTCATTCAACTTTAATCCTCTTTATTTGTCATTAATATGATAGTTGTTGTTTGACCATTCTAATGAGAGTTTTTTCATTTAAAAAATTCTTCTTCTTATGAGATCACATAGGAAAAAAAGCTCATTTTGATTTACTTTTTTGTTAGTTTTTTATTTCTAATTTTAAATTAGAAGAGTATTGAATTCTGATAAAGGATATATGTGTTAAGTTTTAAAATATTATCTATATATTCGTAATTCGGTATTTTCCATAAAATTTCCAACCAATAACCATAGCTAGCCTTCTAGGAGTTAAAAGAAAGTCATGGCAGGTAATTGAGTCTGAAAATCTTTTGAAGCAATTTCTGTGAGGCTGATTATTGGAATTTTTGGGCTTTCCAGTCCCAATTTGGTTCTTATTAGTCATATGTGGGTTGTTAATTTCTAGTTCAAAATAGTTAATAACTTACTCGCACGCCAATTAAATTATATATATTTTAATTATCATGATTAAGTGATATACATTTTAATTTTAATTAACAAAATTGATTTTTATTAATAATGAGTAGAGGCGAAGCTAGATGCGGATTTATGATTCGAACGAACTCAACAGTTTTTTCGTAAATCTATATTTATACTAAAAAATTAAATAAATAAATAAATAAATATATATATATATATATATTAACATGTGAGCCCCTAATAAAAGTGGTATGAAAGGAATTGCAAAAATATTTTTTTCACACCGAAGTTACAAGTTTGGACCCTTTTTTTTAACAAAGAAAATTTAAAATCGCCAAAGCTCCGTCTCTAATTAGAGAACGTTCTAGTTGCTTTTAGAAGTTAATGCAAAAGGTCATTAGCTATTTAGCCTTTCTTTAACCTTTAAACATCTTTTTTAAAAAAAAAATAGTTTCACTTTTTCTGTTCTAATTAATTTAATTTACTGGCATACTATTAGATTACATGCATAAAACATTAGCCATTATGTAATATGGTTTGGTGGTACCCCCTAAAAAGACAAAGTGGACAAGTAACAATGTCCATTGATTTCTTTCTCTATTAATTCTCTTATTAAAACATTCAACTTTATTTTATAATTAAAAAAACATAGATGTAGAATATTTTAATTTATACTGTTAACTCTTATTGACCTGCCCACTGAATCATTTGGATCAATTGGTTATAAGTTTTCTTAAAGAAATCTCTATTCTTTATTTATTATTGTCCACTTTTTAATAGTATATATATATATATATCAAAATTAAAAATGATATTTCTTTCTTCTGGTCTCTGTTTGGCAGGGCAGCCATTTGATGCATGCAGAATAATCTTGCTAAATGTAGAATTCAAAGTGAGTCAAAAAAAGTGAAAGTATAGCATGCCGGCTTAAAGTTTATAATACTACCTTCCATTTTTTATAGTCATAAATTTATTTTCGAAATTCAAATTATATAAATTTTTATTAATATTTTGTGATGTATTTTTTATCATATTAATATGCAAACTATTGTAATTTTATAGTATTTTGTATAGTTTCGAATACCTAAATTTTTTATTTAAAATATTAAATTAATGAAATTTCATTTAATTTTAAAAATCAATCAGATTAACTTTTGAAAACATACAAATAAAAATTGACGAAGGAAGTAACTAATATTTTAATTTCCCAACCTCATAAAAGTTTATTTAATTCAGAGAATATAAAAGCGTGAAATCAATAAATTCAAGAGAACATAAGAGCGTGAAATCAATAAATTCAGCGATGAACAGTTTTCCAAAGAACCATAATGAAAATATTATTATTCACTTAATACTTTTTCTTAGTTTGAGAACTCTATTTTTGGTGATTAGTGATTACATCCCCGAGTAATGTTGTTACTGTAGACTTAAATTAAAGTGTATCACTATTTTATCCAAAAATTTGAGTGGTTAGAGAAAACATATATTTATTTGTTTAATTATATTATCCGTCAACATTCACTTTTACAAGCTACTCTCGTAGGAGAATTGTTTATCATTTTTTAACACCTCACCTCACGCCCAGTGCTTAGCATATGGTGTGCACGTGGGCAATTTTGATTTTGGGAGTCTCAACATCGGGTGAGACGACTGCTTTGATACCATGTGAAATTAGGTCTTACGCCTAACTCACATCCAAAAGCTAACTCAAATGCAGGAGGATTGCCCAAACCTTATAGGGAGTCCCACCCATCTCATTAACCACCAACGTGAGACTTTTGTCATTCTTTAACAAGATAGTCAATTAATATCATTTTGCGAGAAAATTATAAGTAAATGAAAATTCTTTATCCTGAAAATCCATTAAACGAAAGAATTTTACGAACTTTGGTACAATGCATTACAAACTTATTATACTCAAAACCGAAAAAACAAATGAAGAAATAAAAATTGTTACAAGTGATGAATTAAGTTATTAAATCAACTAATAATAATACTAGCTTAGATTAACCAAAAATAATTAATTAATGGTTCATGCCAGGGCTAGGTCCAGAATTTTTGACTCCTCCAAGAGTTGAAACATCTCTATATTTGTGTCCTTCCCCCCTCGAACTTGGTCCTCCTGTTTTAATTGCTTCGAAATATAATCCATCAACGTTAACCACGTTGAGAGGACGAGCTTCGATGTTAATGAAAAATGAAGAGCTTAATAAGACGTTGACCGCGATCAACACTACAAAAATATTGAGACCTCTTGTCATTTTTGATGAAAATTTGGAGGTAATAATATGATATTACTGTACGTTGTTCTTATAATATTTGTGTAGCTGTGTGTGAAAATATGGTGCATCCTTGCTCTATATTTATAGTAAGTACGTTCATGTTTTATTATTAATAAATGGTGTTTGATAAAGAAAATACTAAATTCTTTGATGAAGTAACTTCTAGGAAATTTAACCATAGGACTCTACCATTCTTTGGTCCAACTTTGGTTCTAATTAGTCAAGAATTGTTAATTAATTAATTCCTTCTCTTCATCTTTATTTGTTCATCATACAAAATATAGTTATCTTTTACTTTGAAAAATTAAAAGTTAATTTATTAATTTGTATATATTTTATCTCTGACATCAAATATTATTCAGTAGTATCTGATATACTTTCTAAGGAATTAAATTTAATGTATTCAAAGATAATATATTAATTACCTCTACTATTTATTAATTTCTTAATAAATGAATTATAAAAAAATAACTATGATTGAACAGAAAAACTAACATTGAATTTTCATTTAGAAAAAATAATTTAAATAAATGTGTACATATTTTTTTCTTTTTATCTTTTTGCCTGCGTATGTAATAGCCTACGTCAATCATTAACATGCAA
This sequence comes from Solanum lycopersicum, assembly GCF_036512215.1. Taxonomy (NCBI): domain Eukaryota; kingdom Viridiplantae; phylum Streptophyta; class Magnoliopsida; order Solanales; family Solanaceae; genus Solanum; species Solanum lycopersicum. The sequence goes on along the minus strand of NC_090803.1, from coordinate 64,955,088 downwards.
TATGGTCTTTCGTTTTAATTATGGGGGCAATTTGTATTGTAAGCTCTTGTTGACCTGCCCATTAGATCCTCATTAAGAAATTTTGATACATAAATTACTACTAAATATTAATGGCATTTTATTGTTATCTTTTATTTTTGTTGGTATGACAAAATTTGCCATAAAAGACATAGCTTGTCGAAAACTATTAGTCTATAAATTTGGGAGGTTTAATGTATAGTTGTATTAAAAATGATTTTTAGTGATAATTAATTAATAATAATATTTAATTATTGTTAAATATATTTTTACGAGTAATTAATCCTTTTTGTAATGTCACTATAAATGTCACTAATATGGAAATACTCTTCATTAATGTGCATTATCGCTAAAAATTATTTTTATTATGATATAATGACATTTTGATTGGCCGTATACAGTTCATCTAAATTGTGCTGATTTAAGCTCAATATATTTCTCATAATAACACGTGAAAAAATTTATTAAAATATTTTATTTTATATGATTTAGCCGTAATAAAAGAGATGAGTTGATTTCGTAGTTAAAAAATTATAAGAAAAAAAGGCTTATTTATAAGAGTTTGTAGGTTGAGTTATAATCCATATTTGTTAGCCATTTTGACTCATGTCATCTCGGCTTTATTAATTCAACTCATTTAATTCGTTTAAATTTAATCCTATAAATATTATTTATTTTTATTTAATGCAAACAATAAATAACATCTTGTAATTCTTCATAACTAATTTATGTAAACATTTCTAAATCATGCTGTCGTATGCATAGATATAGAATGAGAGATTTACTTCTTTATAAATACAATAGTTCACATTTATTTAATTGACAATTTCTTAACTTCATATGCATTATTATGAAAACATTAGTTACTTTACATTATGAAAAATGATATTAAAATAAGAGTAATACTACATTCCATTTACTCTCTCTTTTATCAATTTCGATGTTGACTTAAATAATCTTTCTTCCTGTTGTATATTTTTAGGCAATTATTTTTGTATAAGACCAAATTTCCAATTACGAATATATTATATGTATAAGGAAGAGTTATGAAAACCTTTTAGAATGATCGATCTTAACAATTTGCACCAGAATTAAGTTGCAATTGCTTTCGAAACAATGACTTCATATTTGAAAAAGTCAAAGATTTAAATTATTCAATTAAGTCAAAAAGGTTAAGTGGTTATTGTTCAATTTACACACGTGATCAACCAGAAACAAAGTTTGATTTCCCAACCACTTAATGAATTTCAGGAATAATTTATATCTAAGTTAATATAATTTTTATTATTACGTAATTTAATAAAGTAAAATAAAGTATAAAATTTACACATGACATGTATATATTGATTTGGTATAAATACCTAATGCGGATAAATTTTTCCCATTTTATACTTCTGGTTTTCCAACATGTTTTGAGCAGGGGCAAAGCTATAAGCATTATTACTCCCTCCGTTTACGTTTTAATTCTCGAAATGTGATAGCTCACAAGTAAAAGCAAAAAATACGATAAATAAAAATAAATAGAGCAAATATTGATCATCAATTCGATATAATTCAATAACCTTTAATTAACATTATGTTCGTATTAAAAATAATTAAGATTATCTTTGAAGGTCCAGAATATATAAACTTAAATTCTGCATTTTATGAACAGTACGTTTGATTTTTAAAAAATAAATTACTCCAAGTTGGTTCTTCTACGGACTACAAGCACAAGTACCTTCTGAATTATGACTGAAATTATAGAGACACATCTTATTTGAACTAAGGTCCTATTTAAATTCTCTTTTTAAAAAAAATTTATACACCTATTGGCTTAAGTGGCACTCTCCGTAACTACTAGTTGAGGCACATAAGAGAGGTTTAGATACCACATAAACCAAAAAGGTATACAAAATTACCAAAAAAAAAAAAGGTTCGAGGGTAATAAAACCTTAGTTTAGTTGATGTGTGTCTCTGAGATTCCGATTATATTCTAAAGGGTACTCGTCCCTCATTCCCTACCCAAAATGTTATTCCCTCTATCCCAATTTTTGTGACTTAATTCTTTTTTAGTTAGTTCTAAAGAAAATAACATATTTTTATATCACGTAATAATTTTATTTTAAAATATTCATTTTATCCTTAACGAAATGATTCATAATCACACGAGTTTCTATTATTCAATTTGAACCACAAATTATAGTCACATTCAGTTTCTAACTATCTCACTTAAAGTGGGCCGAAAAATGTACTAATGTGGCACAAAAATCAAGAAGGTTGCTTGAACCAATCAAAGACAAACCGAAAGATGCCCAAAAAATATTGATTGGGCCTTGCTGACTTTTGTAGGCCCAGAGAAACACAGTTATTTGTAGTTGCAGTCCAAGAAAATCTTGTGATATGTGCTATTTCTCATCTCCAAAAATATTTCAATATTTTAGTTGAAGTCCAAATATGTAAATACTGATTTATTTGGAGATTTTATATGAGCTATTTTGCCTTATTACTCCCTCTCTCTGTCGCAATTTATTCTTTTTAGTTGATTAAAAAAATTAATATATTTTTATATTAAAAAATAATATAACTTTAAAATATCAAATTTTTTCATAATGAAATGATACATAGTTACACAAATTTTTATCATTCATTTAAATCACAAATTTTTAAAAAGTTTCTTTCGTAAACTTATACTGAATGAAAATAGCTCCCGTAAAATGAAACAAAGAAAATGTTATTTCCATAGAAATCTGTGGAAAATTTACCATAGACAAAACTTTACTATATTAATCTCAACTTTTAGCTATCTTTCTAAAATGTCCATAAATCTTGTCGAATTGACATATCTTATGTCGGACCAAGTATCATTTTGTGTGAAAATGACATTTAATCCAATGTAAGCTTGAGCTTTCCATATGAATTTTTTCGTGGAGATTCTATGTTGTACAAGTTCCAGAATAATCACATTTCTATATAAATACTGAATATTAGTCTAAAGGCAAAACAAAAATAAAGATACTTATTGTACAAATTGTTCAAAGTTTGTCACAATAGTAAAATTTGTATTTTCTTTATTTCTAATTAGTTGTTCACATTTTTTTTTAGTTATTCTTATTACTTGTTTATTTTGACTAAATAATTAAAAATCGATAGAATATGTGTAGTTTAAATTATTCACAAATTATGTCAATAGAACTTGATCAATATTTGCACCAACTTTATAAAAGGCATAAACTTTATTCACCGACTCTCAAATTGTAGGATAATATAAAGGTGAAATATTCATGACTCTAGCAAACCGCCAAATGATACCTATATTCCAATTTCACCGTAATCTATATAATATAATAAAGATAAAAATAATAAATATATAATAAACTATCCTACATAATATATAGATATTCTTTATTATTATTTTGAAATATTAATACTTATGTCGTTTAAAAACTAAATAGTATATGTCTCTCGCTCCAATGAAAACTAAATAAAAATATTTATTATAATTTTATTTATCGATCTAATATCAAATTAATAAATAAAATTATAACATTTATAAATCGTAACGAAGGTATCTATATATCAATTACTATAATTCAAAGTGTATATTTCTTTTTCCCTTTAATAAAATCCTATCAATACATTCGAAGAGCCAAAACACATCACTTTTTTCGTCATTTTCCCATCTTTTTTCCAAAGCCATTAATTACTGCCAGAAAGCGTGGCCACCTCTTTGTTCTTATCTGTCTGTTTTTTTCCTCATATTTCACACTAATCCTACTTTCCTTTCATATATTACCAATAAAACAAAGATTAACGCTAATTAACATAGTAATTAGAATCACAACTTAAATTTATCAGTCCTCAATTTACATTAATTGGAAAAAAATATTAAAAGCTTACATATGTTACATAACAGATATATAGATCTAAAGCATAAATGATTCAAAATACTGTAAAAACCCAAACCATAAGCGGAAAAATTAGGATAATATAATGTTAAAATTACGAAATTGAATATATAATTATATCAATTAAGTTTATTTATTTATTAGCTTTGAAATTCATCTTCTCGTAGTACCGAATTGATAGCAGCGATAGCGAGAGATTAACTTCGTCTTTTCCCCATCTGGTGTTTGCAGCAGCGTATTTCAACGGCCGAGTAGGCGCCGGAGGAAGGCAAGGCCAGGCGGAAGCCGGTGGATTCGAAGAAGACGCCGATGGAGACGGCGACGGCTTTGAGAGTGGCCAGAGGTAGAGTGAGTAGAGACGCCGGAAGCCGCCGAGAGCGAGGACGACGGCTCGGAGCTGTTGCTGTTGGTTACAGCTGTGTCTTGTGCAGATCAGCTCCCATAGCCGCTCATCTAGGGCCGTTTGATTCCACTGTTTGCTAACGCACGCCGCCGTAGCTAACGTGCGCCCGTCAACGTGTTTCAGTACTTCGTACAGTAGATTCTCATTCAACAACACCGCCTCCGTATCCGCATCCGCATCCGCATCCGGCGACTCTATAACCTGCTTCATCTTTTTCAAATCGCCGGAGACTTTAGCTGCACAGTTAGCTTCAAATTGCCTCTTCATCGGTAACTTCCTCTCTTCCTCCAACTCTAACATCTCCTTCTTCATCTTCTTCACATGATCGCCGCCGGTGAAATTGGCCCAATCGGTTTCTCCGGCGTCGAATTGCCGCTTCATCGTTAGATCTAAATTTGTGAAAATTGAAGGATAGAGGAAGTCTTTTTATTCGGTGGATTAGGGGGGTAGGTGGGGGGTGGGGGTGGGTGTTAAATGTTAATAGTGGGATTAAAGGGAAGCACATGGGATGAGGGTTGTAGAAATGATTATCGAAAAAGACAAAAGAAAAGTAATGAAATGGGGTTTTTGGGTGGGCCGTGGGAAAATGACATATTTGTCCTTGTGATTAGTGGTGTGTCCCAACTCTGTCCTTGTCTTTTTTATAAAACAAACCCCTTTTGTCTCATTTTAAAATAGCACTATTTAACACTCCTTTTAATATAAAATTTGTTAGGTTTAGATTAAAAGATCGAAATGAAATAATAATTATTTCAATTAAGTAAAATATATTATGAACCAAAATATAACATTTTTTTATTTGTCTAACACAGAAAAGTAAATAAAAAAAAATCACTTATTTTTGAAGGAAAACATTTTAGTGCCTTGGTACTTTCATATACCAAACACATCTATTATTTAAACTTCACAGAACATAATAATAGTAGTGATTAAAAGAAGATAGAAAATCAAGCCAATAAGATGAAGAGAGTATAGTAATGTTGCTTAATCAAGAAAAAAGAATATCTTAGGAAATTGCCTCAGAAAATGACATCTTAATTAACACTCAATATGTTTTTGTCTATTCCCAAATCATTTTATGTTAACTTTATTTATCTGCAAATTGTGACGCAGCAGAAAGTATTGGGCCACCACCCATTATGGGCTTTAGATGGACCTAAGTTATAAACTCTGGATTGATCCATTAATTCACAGTCAAGCTCAATCTTTAACTGGGGATAAGTACCCAAAAATATTTGAAGAAAACCGGAGACATACTTTACTATCATATATATACTATTGACATAATATTTAAACATGACCTTTAAATTGACGTCAGTTGATAACTTTGGCTTTTAACTTTAGGTGTGCACAAATAGACACTTAAACTTGTATAAAATTGAACAAATAGACACATTTGTCCTACATGACATAATACACTTAGGACACCATGTATGAAACAAAATTGTTATGTAAGGTGTGAATCACATTAGATACATATATTTGCATACAATTAGATTAATTCACTTGTATCTGGGAGATCAGATACGAGTGAGATGGGAGAGAGACGAGTGAGATCTGCTATGTTCTCTATGCATGCTAATATACTTGGTTACAATTTATATAGATCAAATTATACCTAAATTTTACTCATGTATCCAAAATATGAATCTAGAAGCACCAAAATTTGATAAGATACGTAATATTGCAAACTAGAATGTATGTAAATAATTAACTTCTAAATTATAGGGAAATTTATGTAAATTCTCCAAAAAATTCATTTATTTTAGTCTATTTTACTTGTCATAATTTGACATAAAATTTATAAAAAAACTAAAAAAAACTGTTAGAATGTTATAATTTTAAACTAAAAACATGTTCAATGTACTAAAATATTCTTCAAAAATCTTTCAACTGAATTGTTACTGCCTGTTAATTGTGCGAAACACATTGTTAGTTTTTTCTAATTTTTTCTTTCTTTTTCTTTTCTTGCAAACTATCTAGTTCTAGAAATACGATTTTTCTTAAAGCATCAATTCTTTAAAATAATAAATTAAATTTCTCCTTGGAAACCACTTATCAGTCTAAGGAATTTATACAAGATTTTCCTAATGCACACTAAAAACAACATTCTATGGTTTACTATAAACACGTTTTTAACAAGAAAAATGTGATATATGTTGAAGATTAACGAATATAATTCAATATTGCAAAATGAATCATCAATTTGAAAATGAAATTACTTCAATAAAAGAGAAGATGTATAGTGTAAAATGGATTTGCAATTAATCTTGTGATCAATCCAAAAGTAAGTAATAATTGAATATGAAGTAAAAGAACAAATTAAAGCAACTCGAGGAATATTCCATTTTTTAAGACGAAAAAAATAATACAGTAAATCAAAATTATGTAATTAATGGCCACTTCCGCTATGACTTGGGCCAGAATATGCTTGATTTGTCATGGCATTATCAATGGACGAAGACGAAGATGAAGATGAAGATATTGATTTATTCTGATTCTGAGTAAACCATTTTGAGTTACTCACATTGAATATTTGTTGTTGTTGATCAACATTAACCTTTGGTGACGCAAAGAGACGATAATGATGGCGTTCTTTAAGTTTCCTTGATCCTTGTACTTGAACTGATTGAAAGGAGGATATAATTAAAACGAAAAGAAGTACTAGGATTATAAAGTGTTGCTTCATGATTTTACTTTGTTGTTGTTGTTTTTGAAATGTTCAAACTAAGTGTAACATGTTATTCTACGAAGTGAAGTCATGACGTTATTTATAGGGAAAAAAATAAAAATAGTCATATTCACCAATTTGGTCGTGTGATCAGGCACTTTGACTTCCATGCAAATTTGTCGGAATTGTCTCAAACAAATAGAAGAATGAACTATATCATTATTTTATTTAATTTTATTTTGCAAATAATCTATTATACTCATTATTTTAGTTTAGATTGTTAAATACTTGTCATAACAAATTGTGACCCATCCATTATAAATGCTCTAATTTTGATATTGATATGCTTTTTACGAGTACTAAAAGTTAGAAGCGACTAAATGGAGATAATTTTTGGGTCACCTAACGCAAATATAATTCATCAAGAGTTGTGGTGAAACGAATGAAATTAATAGGGTTTGAATTAGTTTGAGCTTTCGAATTGAAAAATACCTAGTAATAAACATTTTATTTTTTAATAGGTTTTATATGACAGAAATGTTGATTAACGAGACTATTGAGATAATTGATTATGACTTGTATATAAAAAATATTTGATTTTTTACCTATATATTAATAAAATAAATCTTTGAATTTTGGTTTGTATAATTATCAAGTTAGTAGTGGTTATACCAACAAAAAAATTTGAGAGATCTTTTCATGTGTCCTATAAAATTGGAAGTTGTAAGAATTAATTGCACATATTGCGCAAACTTTGCTCTACTCTATCTGGCCCAGCTGGATATCCGTTAATTCCTGCCGGAGCGCACTAACCGGTGTCTGGTCGGTGACCACAACAAATTCCCACAATTAATCCTAATTAATCAATCAAATTATGGTATTAATATTCCTTAAGAATTCACAAAGTCTGAAATTCATTATATATGATTTAGAGCGGTTAAAATGGGTCGGCCCCGCCCCATCAGGTCCAAGCCTCGTGGGCTAGGGAATTCGAAGGGTTAGAGCGTGTCAGCGCTTCATTAGGTAGGACCTGAAAATACTCAATGTAACCTAATTTTAGAAGGGTCGAGGGTTGGGGCGTGCTAGCCCTTTCTTCTTTGCTTTTTTTTTCGAGGTTTGGGACGGGCTAACCCTTCTTCTTTTTTTTTTGTTTTTTTTTTCTTTCAAACTTATAGTTCTATAACATCGAGAAATGATTCAATAACAATAGTAAAAATCTAGTGTAATTAGCATGTTTCTCGCATACCAAATACGCGAGTGTGATACGAGAACGACAAGCAAGATGGGAGGGAGGCGAAGGCGCGAAATTTGTCTACGTATCCTAGATACATCCGAATTTACTTAGATAGAGTGTATCTAGAATAAATTAACCTAATTCTGAGTCCATACATTTCGAGATACATGTGTATGAGCACGATAATTCATAATATTACAACATAACGTGTATTCAAATAATCAAATGATTTACTAGTGAGACCATTGCAAATTACTCTAATAAAAAGTTTTGACCTATATTTCAACCCTGACCCAGCCCCGACCAAACTTCCAGGGCGAATGCTTTATATGGATCGGACTTATATTCTAGTTTTAAATGAATTTGAAAAATCAAATCTCAACCCTACCCCCAAATAACTAATAGGGTTGGGCCGGTCCCATGAGCTTATTTGCTAAAGTGTATTTCAAATGAAATAATGATTTAGAAAACTTACATAAATATACTATATTAAAAAAATATTTATCATTTAATACACTAGCTTTATTTTTTTTACTTGATCGCTCTAAATACATTTATAATACACTTTTAATACATATTACAAACAATAATTTATTATTCACATATAATACAGTTTTTAATGATGGATAATACTTCTATACAAATTTTTACTATACTTGTAATATAATGTGTCAATTTCTTACCAAACAAACATAGTAATATATTTTAAGAAACAGTTATACTGATACATATATACTGCATGCATAATTCATTATTAATACATATTATAAATTTAACATAGTATTGCTATAAATGATAATAAATAAAAAAATGTCGCTAAAATTCGTAACTATTTATCAAAATACATCCATTCAAGTAATTTTCCGAAATGATTAATTTCAACTCACAATTTTCCAAAAGGTAAAATATTGTCCAAGCACTAGTTTTAATTTTTAAATATATTTTTTTCTATTCAAATTTTAACCAAATATCATCGAAACGCCTAGATATCATGATTTCACATTGGATATATAAGATTTTGCAGTTGAAAATTTATTTACACATAATCCGTGATCATCACTATATGAGAAATTAAATTAATAGTATGATTTTAGGAGGGCCAGATTGGAAATGACGAAAGAAAAAAATCCAATAGGTATAATAAAGAATGAATATTAACATTCTCGTTCCGTGATATATCATCACTCTAGAATATTATTCGTATAATAATACGATGTTAGATTCGATATATAGAATTATTTCTTTGGTGGTACATATACTCTAAATTAAAGAAATAGAATATACATTAAAAACTCACAAACAAATAGTGAGGGAATATAAAATTATGTTACAAAAATCCCAGTTGGTTGGGTGTGGAGGAATATAATTTGTTAGAGGTACATGTGATGCACAATATAATGCACTAGAAAAACAATAGCCACTATGCTATTATTTTAAGTGAAACACTATTAATATTAGTCGCACTCATGCATTGCAAGGAGGATAAAAATAGAGATCACAATCATGGGAAAGTTAGGGCTCACGAGGCATATGAGTATTTTCCCATGTAATTGCATAACGTTCCTAGCCATTACGTCGCAAATTCAGAATTTCGATTAAGGAGTTTCTGTATGTAATATATAAATATATTACAATATTTTTACTAGCTAGCTACACAATGTGATTTTTCTGATAAAAAAAGACAAGTCAGTTCTGAGGAGGACTAATTGGATCCTCCGATCTCACCTTGAGTTTGTTTTGTACAAACTTAAATCAAGTCGATGAAAAATATTTTGTAAATATGTCAGTCATTTCATATTTTCGTTCATCATTGTATTGACATTGCTAACCAATATTAATTGGTCCACTAGTGATTAATTGATCTAAAATGGGATAATCGGTGCAAATATGACTTTCTCCTAAAATTAATTTCAACTTCCTCATAGATCAAGTAATTGATTTATTCAACTAAACACTTAGTAATTCCGTAGTCGTGTTTAGAATTGACAGTTTTCCTCAAATAGAGCTCATTATATTAACATTAATAGAAATTTTGTTGACTTTGGTAATAGGGGTTGAGTGCCCAAATAAAATATTGGAGCAACTTCCACCTACTCTTAACAGTCATGGAGTAACTTTTTGTCATCAATTCTTTCCCCTCCATTTAAATAATGTATATTACAAAAGATTTTTTACATTATTATAATTAAATATTTTCAACTATAGTAAGCTACTAATCATCGTACCAAGCTGCAGAGTTTGGACGAACTTAATAGCTTTTACATAAATTTTATATTTATCCTCTACTCACTAACTTTTGCATAGATCATATTTTCGTATTAAAAAAATCAAATACAAAGGTATATAATTATTGTTTGTGAACCCACTTTCAAAGGTAGATGGCTCAGTGAACTCCGCCTTGCCCAGTCCCGCCTCTATCTACAAGTTACCATTTACCAATGTATGTTGATAAATTCTAATCATATTAAATTAATTTTTATTTTTATCGTAAATAGTTTTGACACTATCATGAACACATAAAACGTAAATGCAATTTTAATTTGCTAAACTTCATTACTATGATCATTTACTCGTTTAATAACGATTTTTCAATGTTTGGAATGTCAAAGTCAAAGCTACCATTTGTCAAAAAAATGGACATAGATTAACTCAGCCAGCTTAATACAAATCTTCTTTTTTAAAAAAAAAATAAAAATAAATTCTATTTTCAACTATAGCCTATCAATTTAATTTTGACCAATGTTGGCACGCTTTGTAACAATTCTAACAAGGCTATTCAAAGAAGAGGCATTAATGTCACAAACATGCTTTGAAATTTTACATTATAGTTTGGCCCTCGACAATTCAAACTTCAACAACTAAGCTACGTCATATATTTCTCTCTTCTATTCCTTATATTAATTATACTCGATTTCGTCCACTTTAACTTATCCAGTATTGACTTAACGTACTTTTAAAGAATAGTAGATAAAGTTACAATTTAGTATATCATTTTTTTAATGTAATAAATTCAAGAATCATCAAAAATACAATGATAAATTATCTCTTGAATACTAAATTAGACAAATAAAAGTGAACATCTATTTTTAATATACTAAACAAAAAAAATGGACGGAGAGAGTGCAATAGCAGTGTCGTAGCCACATACAGCTCATGGTGGCTATCCACACACTCTTCATCAAAAAATTATATTATGTATTAAAAAAAGTACAAAATACACGACTAAATAAATAACAATATTACATGTGAACAAGTTTATTAGAATTTGGAAAATCTCTTGGATAATGTCGGGACAAATAGAGCAAACAGCTAATCTCACGATGAGTTATTTTTTGTGCATATAATTTTATTCAACTTTTTGACTCTTAACAATTGGTAGAAGTTGAGATTCTTCTTATTAGACAAAAAATTCCATAAGCAATTTATTTTCTCATTTTTTTAAAAGTCATAAAGTCGGTATATGTATATCTTATATCTCATGTTTACTTGAAGGTAAGTTTTAGAATTAACTTACTTTTGCACTTAATCATTTATTCGAATTTTGAAATTTAATTTAAATGTTTAATTAATTACTTTTGGTGACATATTCAAACAGTAATTATTTTGAATATCACAAACACAATGATATAATTGTCGAGTTTAAATTTCATCACAAATAACAAATTAAATTAAAAAAAAAAAAAAGGAGAGAAAATACAAGTATAGATGAAAAGTCACCTAACATTCAGTTTCAGAGTACGACAACGAAACATGTTAGGTGAGATTTACTAATAAATGTATGATTTTTAACAAAATAAATGAAGGTTAAAAGAAGTTGATTTTAGGTTAAATTAGTTATTAGTACGTGTTTTCTGTCCCTTTTTAACTTATTTAATTTTGATTTTTTACTTATCTCATTTTATTTGTCATTTTTACGAATCAAGAAAAAATAATATTTTTTATTTATTATACCTCAATTTATTTAGAATATTTAATAAGTAAATTGATTTTTAAAGTTTATCAATTAACGGTGGTAAAATAAATTAAAGAGTCTCTCTATGTAAATTGTTATTTTCTTCATATGTGTATCGGAATCAATAAATAATATCACCTTTTGAATATAATAAATTTAATATTTTAAAAAAATAATAGGGTACTTAATAATAAAAACATGATAATATTTAATTAAAAAAATACAATAAAACCCAAGTACTCTACATTTAAAACTAAAAGAGGAACCCAATAGTCACATGGTCTTGGGTCAAAATTTTGGAGTAGATGCACGTTGAAAGCAAAATACAAATAAATAAATTGGATGTTAGTGTATGTCAAAACAAAAAATGGGAGGCTATATTATGAAATAACATTAGGTTAAGGAAGGTAGTTGTAGGAAAAGTAGCAAAGGTCAACTCTGCTTATATTTAATAAATAAGATTATCTACTACTTATATTCACATTAGCAACTATTTTTCTTTCTTTATACTCTTTGGTGTGTTAAGTATAGTGGGTAATATTTTGTCAGATTTTATTTTAATTTTTTCATGTTTGAATGGTAAAAATATTCTGAAAATACTCAACTTTCACCTTCCTTTCCTCCGCTTTTCATTTTCTAGGTATACTACGAAGAATGGAAATGGATTGGTTGGGGATAAATGCCCCCAACTCGTGAAAAATCGCTAAGTTACCAGCTATGATACTTAAAGCCTTGAGAATTATCGATTATAGAGCGAGACATCAGAAAATATACTACAATAAAAATAACTTTTAATAACAATAAATAAATACATTAATAAAAAATGCTAAAGTCTTTATATGCATTATTTAAGTGTTATCGGATCCAATATTGCTAAAGACTTTAGAGACATATATAAAAAGTACTATTTGTCGCTAAAAGCTTTAGAAACGTATAATAATAATAATAATAATTTTTGCTAAAAATACATATCTAATTTTTAATGATAATTAAGCTATTATCATTAATTAATTATCGCTAAAAATTATTTTTGATGTCGGGAGGATTGGCACAATATGTAATCCCTAAGGTATCAATGTCTTCGGGAGCTCACACGATCAATAGTGCTATAAAAGCACACATAGTAATTAAAGTAATTTTTACCGTAAATATATAAAAGTTAATCACTTACATCCCATTAATGGGCTTCAAAATGCATAGATTAAAAACCCAGCTTTTTTCGTACAAGAAATACGAAACAATTAATTATTTTTAGAATGAATTTATTTCATATTATTTAATTGAGATAAAATCATAGAATAACTCGTTCTAAAATAAGATTTTCATTTTTCTTTATTTCATATTAATCCTAAAATTATTTTGTAGGGGTGTCAAATGAGCGGGTAGAGTTAAAATTGAGAATATTAAAATTGGTTGATATATAAGTTGGATTGAGTCTTGACCCGCCCAAGTTTACTTTGGCTCAAATGCATTGGACTCAAATGGGCTAAAAAAATGGGTTCGATCTTGACCCGTCCAATTTGACCCGATTAATTTCAATAATTTTAACATATTGATGTTTAACTTTTATAATCACAATTTAAATTTTAATTCAATTTTTTTTTAAAAAAAATAACAAATGAATAGATTAAATAGATAATAATTCATACCTTAAAAATAGGAACATATCTTAACAAAAAGATTTAAAATTGGTTGAAATTGGAGATTGAATTGAGTTCAATTGAGGATTATCTTCAAATAAGTTATGCTTGAATGAGTTGAGATTGAACCTAATTCAAATTATCTCGAGTCCAACCCTTAAAATTCTGAGCGAATTAAACGGGTTATCTACGTTTGAGTTTATTTTTGACACCACTATATCTCAGTAAAATAATAAAATTATTATCATATACCAATTTTTTTTTTTTATAAAATCACCAATCTCATAAGATATTCTTACTTATCCCATCACGAATCGCTTACCAACTAATCTCTTAGTATCAACTATCAAAGATCCATTTAAACTTATATACAATTAGATACAAGAATTTTGGAACTATAACAATCATGCACCGTCTTGCCATAAAAAAAAAAAAAAAAAAAAAAAAGGAGATTTCCACGAAAAAGAACGCATAATATATAGTCCTATCCCCTTTTTAATTTCACAGGTTTTCTTGTCATGCCACCTGCCATCGAAACTGCCTGTCTTTGCCTTTATTCATTTTATACAAAAACATAACAAATTAAAGACCGCGTAGAAAATACACACGCAATTTGAATAATAATAATAATAAAAAAGGTACTAATTCTCAATTCTCATGTGTGAAATCAAACCAATTATACGTCTCATAAACGTATGAGATAACATCATCTATTTTTGTAAAGTTTTTATATATATTCCAACTTACTCATAAAACATTCTCAACAATAGCTTCTTTTTTATCTTAAAAAAATTGTAATATTAGCCGAAAGAATTATTTGTACAAACTTTAAGAATTTTAATTCTCTCCATCCTCACAAGTCAAAAGTATAATTAATAAGTGTCACAATTCTATATTCAAAAAAGTTACTCTCTTACTACTTTTTTTTTTTTCTTTCACTATAAATACTGCCAGCAGTTGCAATATCTAACAACTCCATTCATAATCATTTTTCATTACACAAAAATAATTAACACAACATCATCATGGCAAGAGCTAGAAAAACTTCATATTTCACATTGGCTTTGTTTGTTTATCTCTTAATAATTTGTACACAACTAATTAGTTGTGTCAATTGTCGATCCCTTCGAGAGAAATCGCCAAAAAACATCGTCGTCGCCGCGGCTTCACCAGATGATAAAGGAAGAGCAGAGATTGTGAAGAGAAGTAGACAAAGTTCAGTTAAGAATATGGCTTTTATTATGGTTTCTGGACCAAGTAGAAAAGGTCCTGGTCATTAGTTAAAGTTTGTGTTTTTTTTTGGTTTCAAACATATTTTTGCACGAAGGTGTTTTATTAAGAGTTCTTCACAATTGTACTTAGAAGACATTCTTTTAGGAAGGACATAAGTAATACAAGCATAATTGAGTTGGAAATGTATACGAAATGATTGAAATACTTTAGTTTAATATTATTTGTAATCGAAATTTTTAGTTATTTTTAAAGATATTTTGAAAAATATTTTGGACCTGTGGTGCTTGATTGAATGGTGGTTGTATTATTTCTCATTTAAGAAAATAATTGATGAGAAAGAACATTTTTTTTAGTATTGGCTTTTATTAATTTCCCATGGAAACTATGATGGCTTACTAAATTAAGACACGAGGAGAATTACAATAGTATCATTATTGTGTGTGTTTAAATAATCTCTATAATTAATAGATTATGATGCTCTAAATTTACTCCTTTTTTTTTTCTATTGATAAAATAAAATGTCATGAACTTTTGTCTCAAAATCAAAAATTTAAATTTATGAAAATTTGGGACCACAGTTAACTATTGACTTCTCCATGAGTTAGAATAATTCTTGGTGACATTTTGACCAGCAGCAAGACATTTTTTTTCAGTGTGTTGTCTGACCGACAACTTCTTAACTTAAGTTTTACTTGTGTTTTAAAGTTTAGTTCAAATATAATCTCTCAGTAATTATAGGTTCGAACCTATGTATTGTGTCTAAACGGATCTATGATTTAAATTTTACATATTTAATTTTAACTTTTTTAGTATTGAATCCTTTATAATTTTAAAGTTTCAACACATGATCTATGATTTAATTTAAAAAAATTTAGTATTGAATCTTTTATAAAGTCATGGGTTCTCATATATATACTATTTGTAAGTACACTATTATACATTCTTACATATAAATTTAATTTTGTGTATGAAAAATACTGAGTTCAGAATACTAAGTGTTCACCAACCTTTGTCTAGTTATTGTTCAAACTTGTGATTGATAACCATGTAAGTTAAGGTATAAAGGTAGAGCTAGCATTCTGATTATGACATAATAATATATATAATTATCAAGAATTTCGTATTTTATTTTATATAATTCATAAAATTAAAATTCAGACTATATCTAATGCTAAGATGGTTAGAATAACAATAAAAAAATACTTCAATTATTTTTTTTCAATTTCACCTTAAAATTCTTTCTTTTTCTTAAAAAATAATTCAATCGAATCATATCCGAATGGCTCGAAAAGTTTGACTTAGTTGTTTGCAATGTCAAAGGAGGATATATAGTGGAATTTGATGTTAGGATCGAATCCACACACACTTGATGAATGAAAAACACAAAAACTTTAGAGAGAGATGAGAGATCTAGAGAGAGAGAAAAAAATTGATATTTCGTGATACATTCCATGAATATATCAAATATTAATCAGGCTCCACAATCCAAAACTCGAAATTAAAGGCATGCCCTCGTGTGTACATTTATGACCACGTACGCACGTTGTTGAATCCAAAATATTCTGCGACTTACGGCGATGTAAGTCAAAAAGTTAGATTTTACGTAGTTGGTACTGATAACTTTTCCACCTGCTAAAGCTGACTCATCGCATGTTCATAAAGCGAACAAAAACTAATTTTTATTAGTTTCATTTTATATGAGTTAGTTTTATTCGGTATATAATTAAAAAAGAAAGAGAATTTTTTTTAAATTTGTTATCTAAAATGAATGATAGAAGTTTATATAGTTATAAATTTTTTCTGTAAAATAGATATTTTAAAGATAAATTGTTACTTAATACTCTATTTGTCTCTATTTACTTGTCTATTTTAGAAATGACACACCTATTAAGATATCAATGATTAACATAGTGAAGTTACCATTTTACCCTTATTAATTATGATTTTAAAAATGATGAATTAAAACTTAAAAATATTCAAAAAGTTTAAATGAGATTATAATAGAAAATTTTTCTTTTCTCTCTTGATTTGTCAAAATGGATAACTAAATAGAGACCAAAAAAAATATGGACAAGGAAATAAGGACATATGGAGTATAATGTCATTCTTTTTTGGGACAGACTAAAGAGGCAAATAAGTCATCTAAATTGGGACAATTTATACTCTCTCGATCTCTAATTACTTGTCTACATTTTCATTGTTAATTGTCATTTATTACTTGTCCATTTTAACAAATCAAGAGAGGGACTATTTTTTTTACCTATTGTTATCTCAATTAATTAATTTAAAAAGGGTACAACTTCCTGAAAATATTAAGTTTTTAATTCTTCCGGTTCATGACTATTAGTGGTTAAATGGTAAACTCGTTATGTCAATTATTGAGTGTTTTAATAGATATATCAATTCAAAAATGAATAAGTAATTAGGGCGTCTATAACATGCTATAGAATTAGGAACAACGTAAAATTATAGCTTCATGGTCTAAATATAGGGTATATTTATGGGAGAAATTGAAATCAAGAAAATGTCTAAGACAATAATTATTAGTTTGAGTAATCAGGTAAGAAACAGATTTAACTCTCTTCATCTACGAATTTAAAAAGTCCAGCTCATGCTTGTACTTCATATGCTTTTACATGGGAGTTTTTCTGGACCAACAAGATGTACTCGATTTACTATTGAAAAATCTCAGTTTTTTCTCTCTTTTGCCTGGCTATTGTTATAAATGTGTGTCATATTTCTATTCACAGATCCAGTTTGACTATGAATGCAATTAAGCTTACTTTTGGGCCAAATATAGTCGAATTTTCCAATAATAACATTACGTGTTTTGATATTTTTAGATGTCGTAACGAAATGTTATAATAGAGAACATGTGATATGGCTTAATAAGAAAAAATCGATTCAATATTTTATATGATTGTTATAGTGAAATATTGGTAAATAGTATGACTTCGCATCCCATTAAAAATTGACATTACATATTCAGTATTTTTCAGTGGATTTTTGAGTAATAGGTCCTTGGTTACAGCTGTTTTGCTCTGGCAATATTTTGGCCCAAGTTTCAGCCGTGAAATTAGATTTTCAAAAATGTTAAAAAGTGTCATGGATTGTACGTTTTACTAGCTACTAAAACTTATCCTGTCTGCATAAATTAACTAATTGCAAACCCCATATATATTGAAAAAATTACCTTTAAATTATCCTAAACTTGTTCCTACTCCATAATCATAAGCTCCAAGAGTTAATTCCATGCACGTTACAGCCTTGCAGAATCCGAAATATTGCCGTGTTAGTCAAAAGTTAGATTTTACGTAGTTGTGCTGATAACTTTTCCACCTGCTAAAGCTGACTTACACATTCTTAAATAGCATATAAAATGCTACTATCATTGCATGCTATACAATATAAAATGGAAAAAAATTGTAGCTTCATGCTCTTAATTCCAAAAAAATCAAGCTAATGTTTCCTATAACATGCTTTTACTAGGGAACATTTTTTGGTCCAACAAGGTCTAATACTACTATTACAGTCTACTAAGTTGCTTATATTTATGAATTTACCATTCTTCTAAATTTGGGCTTGCTTATTGGAAAACTTAGGCATTGATCAAAAATCTATCGAAAACAATCTCACATCCTACCTTCCTAAACCTCATTTGTAAAACTACACGGGTATGCCATTATTGTAGCAAAGATTTGAGTTACCAGTTGTCAGTTGGATTTTCGAGTGATGGGTCCTATGTTGCGGCATTTTGCTTCGAAAATACTTGACCAATGCTAGATTTTCAAAAAGATGACAGCATACAAGGAACAAGTTAATTGAACTTTTCAACATTCCGCATAGAGAAATTATTTGTACTCCTAATACGCCATACATAAAGTCGGTGTTTTTTTTTTCCCCAATCCTGGACAGGTTTATATGTTTGAAAACTACTCCATATTCATAAACCTCTTAAAAAGAGTTAATTCCGTTCCTCCAAGAGTCAATAAAAAGATACATTGACTATTAGAAGCTACACCCACATTGCATCCTGAAAGCCAAACTCGAAAGCCAGAAGATCTGATGATGAGGTTGGAATTTCCTGAAGCAGCAGAGACTGAAAAAAACATACATGATCAAAAAGAGACCAAAAGATAGCTTGTGAAACAGTTTTCTTTCCACATGGAATTCCAAAAAGATGTGATTTGTCTTGAAAATCTACACATGCCTTCCATTTTAACGACAAATTCTCATTCTTTGTATTTTCAATATATGAATGAAAAACTATAGTCATCATTAGAGCAAAGACAACAACATACCAGTGATATCCATAGGTGAGGTGGGGAAAGGTGTACGCACACCTTACGTAGAGAGGTGATCAGTTGCTGTCATGAGGTAAATATATAATATACCACATAGTAGTAAAAACATGATTGGGAGGGCAAGATTATAGTGATTAAAGGAAAACTTTGAAATCAAGTCCAATGTAAGGACTTCAGTCTTACAGTTCTATGCACAATGCACACTCTAACAACTCTCTCTTATTTCTCACTCGCTTGTTGCTTGCTAACTTGCTTTCTCTTGCTTGGTTACAATTGAAATGAGCACCTCTATTTATAAAAGGTGATGAAAGGATCTACTGAAAGATACTTACTACTCTCTTCTAGAGTACTACTAACGTTTTCCTAGAATCACTCTTAATTTCTCATTCTCGAGTGGTCCTCCCAATTCTCTACAACTCTTTGACTAATTCTAGATTCTTCATGAAATGACATAGCTATTAATTAAGTTGGTGATGAATTATTCTTAACATTTCCCCTCACACCAACTTAATTTGTTCTTTGCATATGTTGTGAGTGAGTTAAACCTTGAGCACACAAAATAAGGTAAATGAGGCCCTCACTCACTGCTATAGTTAAAAAACTCAGACACCCTTCTCAGGTGCTTAACCAAGGAATCAGACTCTTGTTTGCTAGACCAAATACTTCCCCTTTATCCCTTGTCAAGCTTTTTAGCTCAACCACTATCTGTTCTTTAAGGGTTCCCCTCTCTCCAAAAAATAAAAAACATAAAAAAGCTCTATAAGCATAACAAGTTATTCCGCACAAGTCATACATGTCAAGACTAATACTGACCAACTACCAACTACCAAATGTTGCATTCAGCATGTCCAAATTTGTTGCAGAAAGTGGGACTAATATCCACATTTGCAAATATTAGCAACTACTGACTGTGTCAAAATTTTAAACTCCGCAATACACCAACACTGATCAGAAAACCTACTTCTCTTAATCCCAAAGCTAATCACATTTTCTCTGAGGTTCCTCTTTTCTCCAGAGTCCCTAAAGTCTGTCTAGTTTGAGCATACATGGTATTTAGTAGACATTTCAAACAGCAATAAGTACCTATCATGTGATATTAGACAGTTGGTTCCCGAGCTCATCAGATTCTCCCCAATGAGCATTACATTTAAGTATAGACCACATTGTATTCACATTTATCACATAATTTATCCCACCAATAAAGGGAAGCAAACTAGGAAATTTCTTCCTCGATCTATCATAAATGTGTGATATGTGATAGCAGCACATATAAACACTAAAGATCTTGGCAAAAATACAAACAAACGAAAAAGCACAGCAGTGACAACTCACTTCCTGGTATTCAAAAAAAGCCAAGAGCCCAGGACTTACAGAAAACAATCACTGTCTTTTAATCTTGGAAGCTCCTCTTAACAAGTTCCACGAACGGAGCTCAACCTTTCTATTGCACTAACTAGCAATAGAAATAGTCCGGCATTTTATCCATGGTATTGTTATACCTTATACCTCACAATGGACCGAAGAAGAAAATAAATAAATGAAATATAAATGAGGTGCACAATAACAAGCATTCACCAGTTCCAGCCAAGTATGCAGATCAACAGGCATTAAAAGGAAATATAGACAAAGTAATGCCAAAATCACAACTTTTTCCATCAACCTCATTTAGATAGCATCAATTTCATGATATCAAACATAACATTTAAACACCTTAACAATCCATAAACTGCATAAAGCTGTTATCTGAGTTAATACAGCTTGCAAGTAATTGAATTAACCAAAGCCTAGATGATTTCTCACTGCAGAAGGAAATATTTAACAAAACAAAAGAAAGCAAATGACCTCTTCAAGGCTCGGTTTCAACGGATGAGACCTCTCCAGTGAGACCAGAAGCAGAGGAAGGCTCCGAAGCATCAGCCGGTAACTCTGACGGCTTACTTTCACCCTCCGAAGCAGCAGCAGGAGCAGATCTGGACTTAACAGTGTCAATCATGCGCTTGCTAATCTCCTTTGAGTAAACCTGAAGTATCTCAATGCCGTCATCGGCATCGCTAGCAGTGGATCCAGCAGCAGCAAATGCCTCCTCCTCAATCAACCTTGCAGTTTCAGATGCCTCGTCTTGCGGGAGAGTTCCATAACGTTTTGAGAGAATGGAAGGTGTTGACAGAGACTCGATGAGGCGGTTGATGACCGCGTCACGAGTGCGCTGAGTTGGTGGCCAAATGCTGAAGGAAGTGGTCATTGGTTTGTTCTGAGTCTCCTGAGTGACGGTCTCTTGGGACTGAGCTGAATCGATTTCCGCCATCGGTGGTGGTGGTGCGGTGGAGTAGCGGTGGGGGGGTTTGTAGGGTTACGCTGAAATTGAAAATTGTGATTTGTGGGTAATTGGGGAAATGGAAAAAAAGGGAGAGAAATAAATAAATGGAAACATTAAAGACAAAATAAATGAGTTCGGGCCGTTTGGTTGGACCCCACTTGCTGTGATTTTTGGGAATTTTTTTGGCGTATTTGGGGGAGTATTTCAAGTTTAAAGAAAATGTTCAATTTTTTAAGGTTCAAATTTAAATTATGAGAAAAATTTGTTCAAAAAAATTAGGTTTAATTTTAAATCAGGAATTCAATATAAATTTGAACCAAAAAATTGTTAAAAGATAAAGAGATTCAAATTTTATAAAAAACACTTAGGTGTGAGAAATTGTCTGTATTATTGAGATAATTTTATTAAAGAATAGTTGATTAATATTATTATTGATTTATTTAATATTTTTTTGTAAAATTATTTTAAAAAATGATATTCATTAATTATCCGTGTTCGGTATTACAATGCCTATATTGCTCATTACTTTGGTAAAATTATATTAGAGTCGGAGATATTTGATAATTTATGAAGATTATGAAATTTCATACTTGTAAGAAAAAAATATAATTTAAGAACTTTAACTTGCAAAATATAAAATTTCAACTTCAAATTATATCCAAACCGATCCTTACTATTGTCGTTTGATTACTAGCCACATTTCAAAGACTAGATTTAACCAATTTTATATGCAAGGATCATATTTGGAGAAAACTCAAACTTTTGAAACTTAAAAGTAAGATATCCTGGACTTTGAACTTACTCCGATTTCAATATACGTGTAGTTGTTTGACTTGGTATAAAACTATTAAAAGAAATTAAATCAGTTTACACAACAGTTAAATGACGCTATATAGTTAAAGCTGAAACTATAATCATTTGTATTATAAAAGGCTTAGTTTTGAAAATAAAGTTGCAACATCAGCAGATGCAATATTGTTTTACTGTGATAGATGAAGAAGATGTTATTCACTTGTAACCATTAGCTAATGATTAACTAGTAGGATCATTTTTCATCTTATACATTATTGTTTCAAAGCTGGGAGAGAAGTTGCAGGAAGTTGGATCGCGGAGAGCAAATAGCCTCCAAGGACTTATTTTTCTGAATTTTGATTCTTGAATTGTAGCTTAACGCCAAGTTTTCCTTTCCCACACTTTGCCAATCAAAGCATTGAATAAGTGAACCAAGCGCCAATGAAATAGCGCGCGTGGCCATACCAGCTCCAGGACATGATCTTCTCCCCATTCCAAATGGTATAAATTTATAGTTAACTCCCTCTTTTCCCCCTTCTATTGCCTCAAACCTCTCTGGTTTGAACTCGTTAGGATCCTTCCATACTTGGGGATCTCTTTGAATGGCCCAAGCGTTAACTAATAGGATCGTATGTTTTGGTACATTGTAGCCACCAACAGTACAATCTTCTGTTGAGTAGTGAGGCAATAGAAGTGGTACTGTAGGGTATAATCTTAGCGTCTCGTTGATAACACTATGCAAATAAGGAAGCTTAGTGAGATCAGATTCGTTTAGCAAACGCGTGTTCCCTACTTGGACATCAATCTCAGCCCTCAGCTTATGCAATGCCTCAGGATGAGCTAAAAGAAGTCGCATCGCCCATTGGATGGTTGTTGATGTGGTATCTGTTCCAGTAACAAATATGACCTGTACCACAATTCAATCAGCTAGCTTTCTACATGTACATAGAGATGAAAGAGTTAATCGTCTAAAACACAGCTAAACTATCACTTTTTTTGTGAGTTTCACACCCCATACTATCAGTTATTTCTTTTTCCTACCCTGGTGATTGTTCAGATGTGAAACTCCGAAAGAAAATGATAATTCAGATGTGATTTTGAAACATAAGCGAAATGTAACAGGATACCAACCAGCATAATACTTTTGATTACATCTTCTGTGTAAAACTCAGGCTCAGATTCTTGAAGAGACAACAAAGTTTCAATCAATGTGTTCTGTTTCACCCTGTTTCCAACATTAACTTTTTTCTGTCTAAATTCCTCTAGCAAATTATCCAAGAATTCATTTCTCTGATTATGCACTAAATTCATTTTCTTTTCCATCCCCTTGTAACCAATCCACCTCAAAAATGGCAAGAAGTCACACATATTCAAAACTGGTATATCTACGAAAAAAATCCCCTTTAGTCTATGGATCATCGCTATCCCCTTCTCCATCCCAGCATCTTCCTCACTCACTAAATGTGTCCCCGCGACAATTTTGTTCACAAGGTTGAAACTAAAAGTACAAATCCAGTTTGTCAAATCCACATTTCTGCTTCTACCATTACAAAATTTGAATAATGAACGCGTAAAGTTAACAACTTCTTCATCCCGGATATTGGATGTTTTTTGTAAGCTGTTTGATGATAAAAGCTCCATAACAGTCAACCTTCTAAGACTCCTCCATAATTGTCCATAAGGAGCCCAAAAATAGGCCGTATAGTTGAATGTCAACTGGTCTCCTGCGATCAAATGAAAATTCAGAATTTTAACTTTACGATAAATATAAGTTCAAAACATAACATTACACACAAAAAATGTCAAACCATTAACTTAGGTCTAGACTATGTAATGATGTATTTATTCAGAATTCATAAACTCAAAATTTACCTGCCATGGTACGTGGTCGATTTGCAAAAATGATATCGTTTTTGGTGAAACATTCTTCGACAGTAGACGGCGACGAGACAATAACTACTGGCATAGAGCCATACCTAAGATACAAAACAGGACCATATTTTGCTGATAATGAAGTAAGTGTCAACAATGGTTTGTTTTTCAAAAGGTAAAGATGGCCTATAATTGGAAATGCAAGTGGACTAGGTGGCAAATTATTTCTTCTAGAATTGAAGAAATATTTGTAAAAAATAAGAACAAAAGAGATTGTAAGATAGTAGTAATATTGGTTCTCCATTGTTGAATCAACAAATTTAAGATTGTTTTGGAGATGAGAATTAGTGAGAGTACGAATATATAGTTTAATTTAATCAACTGTTGATCAAATTTAATGAAAAGGAAATGTTAACCACTATTGTTTAGGTAGTTTGAAAGAAATCCAACGTGCTGAATTAATACTTTAGTTTAGTCCACTAATTTTGATAAATCAAAGACTAGACACTAGGTCAACAGTATTTAATATTAATGAAGAAAAGTATAAATTAGATGACAAGCTGGATTATCCTTATATATTTATATATTTTAGCAACGGTAAAAATATACATTAACAAAGAATTTTTTTTTGTTAGTTTCTATCAGATTTAATGTCGTTATAGTCTTTATCGACTTTCACAAAGAGTGTATCTAGCGGCTACTAAACTATTGTAAACGGACGTGAAATATTATTTTTGATGTAGTTATTACCTACCACATAGTCAAGTAATAGACTAGACCAATATCAACTTGTCTATGTGTTAGCAAGATTCTCCATTATTTGAATTGATAATTTTAATGGAAAATGAGAAACACGCAGTTGGTTTAGCAATAAATTGTAGGACATATCATGCTTTTTTTTCTTTTCATGTTAAAAATAGGGGCGGTGCTAGGTGCATAAGAGGTTTAATGAATCCATTCTGTCAGAAAATTATATTAAATATACAAAGTTAAATCATTAATATTATATGAATATTTCTCATTTACTAGTTTGACCTAGACTTATTTAATCCGTCACTTGTGTTAGCATTGGAATTCAACTAAATTTGAGTTTGCATATTATAAGACTTATTAACGTGAGCGATGCTCTCAACAAGATTTTTTTCAATCTTAAGAATTTTAACCGAAACCTCTCATTAAGTGCAGATATATCACAACCATTGTAACACCATGTTGGTATAAAATTTGAACTCTATAGTTGAGTGATATAAAGTAATTCGTACTATAATTATCAAGCTATACAATTTTAGCATTTGTTATGCGTCCTAATAAAAATATCTTAAATGGAAGCAAAGAATAGCGTGAACGTTTAATTATGCTAAAAGCAATGCCAAAGTTTAATTATACGATAATTGAACTCTCACCAAACTAAAATGATGGATAATTATGAACGGAGGAAGATTTATTTTCCCAAACTTTAAATTTTATATGTCAAGTTTAAAATCGGAATAATTAATTAAATTTTACAGCCAAATACCGCTGTCTTTCTTGACTTATTTAACAAATATTTAAAGTTTTATTCATGAACAAATACCTTAATACTCCGTAAATTCAACGTGATTTGGAAAAATTATGGTTAGTTTTGAATTTTTATATTCAAGTTTAACTTCAGGATATAATAACACGTAAAGAGTAAATTCATAAATATCCACTTTTAGGCTCTTGTAAAATTGAAAAATAGACATGGTCACATAGTGAAAATTAAAGAGTCATTGTTCAATTTCACAAATGGAGTTTGTGAGGTGTGAAAGTTCAAGACGAAAATATAACTTAAAGTCAAATATCTTAAAGTTTCACTAGTGAAATTTGATCGGAATATAAAATGTGTCAAGATAGTACCAACTAGTGAAATTTGATCGTAATATAAAATATGTCAAGATAGCACCAAGAAGTGACATTTACAAATATTTACTCTTTAGCCCTTATAATAGAAAAATAGATATTCTCACGTAACTTAAAATTCTATAAATGAACCTTAGACATATTTACTTGTGGATTTAAAAGTATAAGTTGGAGATATCTTTTACTGTCAAATTAATAAATATCCTAAAGTTTCACGTGTGAAATTTGATATTTCAGAACATAAACTATTTCTCAAAATAGTACCAAAAATATCATTCACAAATGTCCACTTTCCAGCCCTCGTAATTCAAAAAATACAGACATTTTTCATGTTGCTTCAAATTCTGTAAGTGAAATTCTGAGATATTTACATGTGAAATTTTCAAGTCCACGACAAAGCTATCTTTCGAAGTAAAATATACTAGAGTTTCACTTACATAAAAAACAACAACATATTCAGTAAATTTTCACGAATTGAACGCGATCTCTACACACGTAAAGTTGTACTAATTCATATTAAACTCAAAGTTGAGACAAGAGTGCAACCATAGACTCTCTAGGCCTGTACAATGCCTCTAAAGGCTCAAGTTTACTTAACATAAGCCCACAACTTTCATCTAAACTCACCAATTCATCCCCAATTCTTTCCCACTCAAAACATTGAATAAATAAGCCCAAAACTAAACCAATTAACCTAATAGCAAGTCCATAACCAGGACAAGCCCTTCTCCCCATACCAAATGGTATAAATTTACATCCTTCAATTCCCCCTTCAAATCTCTCTGGCTTAAACTCATTTGCATCTTCCCAAATTTTACTATCTCTTTGAATCTCCCAAATATTTACAAACAATATTGTACTTTTAGGAATATGGTAACCTTCAATTGTACATTCTTGTGTTGAAAAATGTGGGACTAAAAGTGGTCCAGCAGGAAATAACCTTAATGTTTCATTGATTATGCAACGCAAATATGGTAATTTAAGGATGTCTGGTTCCTCTAGTGGACGTGTTTCTCCGATGAGGTTGTCGATTTCGAGTCTAGCCTTTTTCATCACCTCTGGATGGTTTAGTAACAGTGACATTGCCCATTCCATTGTTACAGCTGATGTATGTGTTCCAGCAGTAAACATTACCTTTGAAAATCAACAAAAGTTGAAAGTATTATTCAAAATGTTACTATTACACATCATTTGAAGGGAAAGAGGACAAATATACCCTAAACTATCATAAATGGTACGCAGATACCCTCCGTCATACTTTTAGGACATTGGTGTCTCTGCAGCCCAAAAATTAGAGCATATATGCCCTTCACTTTAACATGAGGCTAAATAGGTACACGTGACACAATCTTATATGTCGATCCGATATTTAATAAAAGTTGAATAGATATATAAGATCATGACACGTGTATGTCCGTTAATATAAAGGACATATTTTTTCTGGTTTTTAGAGACATGAGCACCAATGTGCCAAAAGTATGACGGTGGATATCTACATACCATTTAGGATAGTTCAAAGATATATTTATCTTTTTCCCCTATTTTAAATTTAACATCATAATATTAAAAAAACTCGCTTACTTTCTTAAACTCGTCAAATTAACACACAAATAATTTTGGGACATTATATCCTGAAGTTAAAAACATCATTCAAAATGTTACTATTATACATATTTTAAAGGGAAAGTGGACAAATATACCTTGAACTATCTCAAATGTTATGCAGATACCCTCTGTCATACTTTTGGGACATTGGTGCCTTTGGTGTCCAAAAATTAGAGCATATATGCCCTTTACTATAACGAGAGACTAAATAGGAACACGTGGGACAATTTTATCCGTTGATTCGATATTTAATAAATGTCGAGTCGGTGGATAAGATTATGACACATATATGCCGTTAGTATAATGCACATATTTGCTCTAGTTTTTCTAGGGCATAGGCACCAATGCGTCAAAAGTATGACGGTGAATATTTGCTTAAAATTTATGATTGTTTGGAGGTATATTTATTTCAAACTCAGATACAAAATGAAGAGGAGGGAATATGAATGAGCTTACCATGATGACACCCTTAATAATATCATCTGTGTAACATTCTGGCTGGTCTCTCTGCAAAGACAACAACGTATGAATTATTGTTTTTTTATCAGCTCTGCTCTTTCGACATTCATCGATTAGGCCCTGAAGAAATTCATCTCTTCTTATCTTCAACTCCACCAAATTCTTCTCCAGTCCTTGAAATCGAATCCATTTAAGTATTGGAATATAATCACAAATGTTCATAATCATAGTTGGGCCGAACAAGTCATCAGTTGATGACTCGGCCCAACGTTTACCTGCAACCATTTTCGTTAACACATCGTAAACTAATTTCTCAAATAGAATTTTCAGTTTCACTTTTTGAGTACTTCCTCCTTTGTACTCTTGGGCTAATTTTTTAACAACGAATTGGACTTCTTCCGTGCGGATAGAAGAGGAATTGTTGAGGGTAAAAGTGGAAAATATTTGAATATTAGAAATTCGGCGAAGATTACGCCAATGATCACCATAAGGTGAGAATCCAATTGTTGTGTGGTTATAGCCAAGGTGTTTACTAGCTAGAGATTTTGGTCTATTCGCGAAAATAATGTCATTTTTTGTGAAGCATTGCTCCGCGATTGAGGCAGAGGAGACGATTATCACTTGAGATGTACCAAAATGTAGGTACATAATTGGACCATATTTGCTAGAAAGTGATTTGAAGGTTTGGTGAATTGGAGATTTGAGGAGATGGAGGTGTCCAATAATTGGTAAAAATGGTGGACTTGGAGGAAGATTTTTCTTTCTTGCATTTTGTAATTTTCGAAAAAAAAAGATGGAGAAAATCAAGAGTATAGTTGGTAATATGAATCCAATCTCCATATTCACGAATAATAATTTTCACCGTATGAAAGTAGTATTTTAACCACTGAGTTTAGTAGAAAGAATCAAATCTTTTCAAAAGCTTCGTGAAGACGCAAGGCTCTCGCAGAGGAAAGGCTTTATCCAATGTTGTTGCATGGGCTGATTGTATTAATTTCAAAAGATTTTGTGTTGTTGTTTATTATAAGGTAAATTAAATTGAAGTAAGCACTGATGTCAAATGCATGTGTACACTAAAAAGTCTTTTAACTTTGAACTTATTTTAATGAATGAGCTGATTTTTAGATCTTGTAAGATATTATTTCACCCTTAAGACTACAACACGTCAACACGTTAACCTTTTATCTTTTAAAGTTTAAAGGTTTCTGCTATTACAAAATATGGCGCTGACATTGTAGATAGAGATTTTATTCGATTTGATTGTATGAGGCTCCATTTTTTAAGGTTGTTTCACATGCAACAAATATGAAATAAAATCAAGATACAGACTAAGGCCAGCCGTATTACGGAACGCGTTGGGTAGCAGAGTGAGTCTTAGCACAACCTTTCATCCTCAGGCCGATGGGCGATGGTCAATGTAGAGTTAGTTTACGAGGAGAGGATTGTCCAAGTCTATTCCATTCCACAACCAACATGAGGTTTTTACTCACTCTAACAGAACACAAAGGTAAATTCAGATTTTTTACATAAGCAGGAGCAGATCTATACTGCAATGAATTGACTTAGAGCAGATTAAGTAACTGAAAACAGTACTGGCGCGGAATACAAATAGCCTCCAAAGGCTCTTCCTTGTTCTAATTGTCTCTAGAATAAAAACGAACATTGTATCTAAACTAACAATACAACACAACGGGTAACAATCATCCAAATGAGGGTGTTAGTAAGTAGAACTAGGCATTAAATACACTATAAAAACCAAATCTTCATACTGCAATAACAAGAAGCAAAAACAAATGGCGTCTTCACCCACTGTTCAACACATTTCAGATTGTTTCATCAAGCCACTTTACGATTCAGAAGAGTCGAAAAAGCCTATTTATCTATCTATCATCATGGGATATAGCCATGCTTTCGTTTCAATATATCCAAAAAGGTCTCCTTTTCACCAAGCCATCATCTTTTCAACTTGATCCTCTATTGCAAAAGATTAAAGAATTCACTCTCAATCACCTTATTGTTCATTTTAACCTATTAGCTGGTCGTTTCAAAACACTTAAACAAGAAAATCCCCCTCTTTACACCGTCTTTATCGATCAACTGTGTTAATACCCCTGGTACAAGATTTATCCATGCTAGTCTTGATTCAACTGTTTCTGATATACTTTCACCAAAGGATGTGCCTTTAGTTGTCCAATCGTTTTTGGATCATGATAGAGCTATTAACCATGATGGACATGAATTTGGATTTGGAAAAGGAGTGGCACTTAGAAGTGGATATGCACATAAGTTTGATGGGGAAGTTAGTTTGTACGAAGGAATTGAAGGTGATGGTAGCATGGATTTGGAAGTGTGCCTTTTACCTCACTTCATGGCTTCTCTTGAAACTGATAAGGAGTTTATGGATAGTTTATTAAGTTAGTTTAGATGTTTTGGTATTTGGAGAATTGATGTGTTTTCAATGTTGTTCAGTTTGATATGGGTTTGATTCTTGTTCTTAACTTTTTCTCATCTAGTATCCAGTGTATGTAGTTGTCTAGACTAATTCCATATTGGATTGTAAGACGCTCTCTAACCAAGATGATTATGTATTAAAGAACTCAAACACGAGACCTCTGATTATAATGATCTTATAATTAATTGAAGGATAACTCAAACAAATCGAGAGAGTTGTTCTACCTTGTCCTTAAACTCGTGTACTTATTTATAAACATCCACTGAGAAAACAAAGGTAGATCCTTACACT
This sequence comes from Solanum lycopersicum, assembly GCF_036512215.1. Taxonomy (NCBI): domain Eukaryota; kingdom Viridiplantae; phylum Streptophyta; class Magnoliopsida; order Solanales; family Solanaceae; genus Solanum; species Solanum lycopersicum. Next base: position 64,924,077 of record NC_090803.1, on the reverse strand, counting down.
ACATAGATAATAAACTCAGAGCTGGTCAAGGAATCGAATACAATTCTTGCGCGGAATGCATATGGCCTCCAAAGGCTTTTCTTTGTTCAAAGTGATTCTAGCATTATAGCACGCATCCAAGTTTTCCTCAAATTCCACATTTTCCCAATCAAACCACTGAATCAACGAACCCAAAACCAACGAAGCAGTACGTAAGCCCATTGCAGCTCCAGGGCAGGCTCTTCTCCCCATTCCAAATGGCACAAATTTATAATTGAACCCTTCTTTTTCCCCTTTCATACCCTCAAATCTCTCCGGTTTAAACTTTTCAGGCTCATCCCATACCTGGGGGTCCCTATGGATTGCCCAAGCGTTAACCATTAGGATCGTATGTTTAGGTACATCATAGCCACCAATAGTACAATCTTCTAATGAGTAGTGAGGCAAAAGAAGCGGTACTGGAGGGTATAATCTCAGCGTCTCGTTGATAACACACTGCAAATAAGGTAGATTAGTGAAATCAGATTCACTGAGCAAACGTTCATTCCCCACTTTGCTGTCAACCTCAGCTCTCAGCTTGTGAAATGCCTCAGGGTGAGCTAAAAGAAGTCGCATCGCCCATTGAATTGTCATTGATGTGGTCTCAGTTCCCGCAATAAACAAAACCTGTCAAACTCTAATTAGTGAAGTTACCTTAAAGTTGAAATTTTTTTGATCGAACGTACCTGAAGAACACTTTTAATGAGATCATCTGTATAGAATTCGGGTTCTGATTCTTGCAGAGACAATAGAGTTTCAACCAATGTACCCTTCTTCTCTCTGTTTCGATCAGTACTAGACTCCGAAACACTAATAGGACTAACTTTCTTCTGTCGAAATTCGTCAAATAGACTATTCAGGAATTCATTTCTCTTCTCATGAGCTAAAACCATCCTCTTCTCAATCCCTTTATACCCAAACCACTTCAATACTGGCAAGAAATCACACACATTCAAAGGCAACAACGTCGCGAAGAAAAATCCCTTGATCTCATCAATAATTTCTTTACCCTTCTCTGTTCCTATCTCCTCCTCACTTACGCAACGTTTCCCAGTACCACTTCTCATCATAACATTAAACGCAAAACTAGAAACCCAATCACTCAAGTTAATTTTCACATTACTCCTCCCACTCCTATCACAATTAGCTTCAAATAAACCGCGAATAAGGATTGTAGTTTCTTCACTCCTCAATGCAGAAGACTTTTGAAGGCTATTGAAAGAGAAAATCTCAATGACCATTAGACGGCGAAGCGCCCTCCAAAGATAACCATAAGAAGCCCAAACAACAGCCGTATAGTTGAATGAATACTTATCGCCAGTCATAGTCTGAGGACGATTCGCAAATATAATATCGTTTCTAGTGAAACATTCTTCAACAGCGGATGGAGAAGTCACCACAAGCAAGTTTCGACAGCCAAACCGGAGGTACATCACTGGTCCATATTTAGCTGATAATGAGGTTAATGTCTGATGAATTGAATTTTTGATCATGTAAAGATGACCAATTATTGGAAGAGATAGAGGACTAGGGGGTAAACGATTTTTGGAACGAAACAAGTATTTTAACAGAAAGATAGCAAAGAATAGCAATAAGTAGTAAGAGTTGAGAATCTCCATGGCCAAAAACAGAGTAATTGTAGACTTTATAAGTCAAAGGCAGTGTAGTTTTTAGTAAAACAGATTTGTGTTTCATATATACATATCAGTTCTCAATGTGTGGAGGCTAAAAATATTTTCGTAAGCAATGATCGCATTTAAGTAAATGACAAATTAAGTATACTAAATTTCTACGTTTCTATAACAAAAAATAACACTAATAATAATTTAAGAGACAGTTAGAAAGAAGAAAACAACCAAGTGAAAGGTGTGCCGGGACCGGAAGGGGAACATAAGATTTGAAGACTAGCGGGGAAATTATTATTTTAATATAAACGATAAGTGAAATTTTAAATAACGACATAAGAATAATCGTGTGAGCAGTAACAAAAATACAAAGTATATAGGTCAAATATGATTTTTCTGTCTAATAATTAGTCTTTAGCATTGGTCGAAGAAGTGCAAACTACATAAGGTGCACAAGTTAACTATATACTACGCTAAGTATAATCTTTTTGAAGTGTATCAAGATAAATATTAGCTTATCGATATTTATAAATAAAAATATCAAATTAGTGCACATAACCTCACATGCACATTAGTCTACCACTGGCTGGCATGCATGTGGGGTTGTCAAGTTTCAACTAATCACAGGATAAAGAAGTTTGTATAAAATAGAGATAATATCATAAAGAAATTTTTTTCGAAAGTTAATTAACTATAAATTTTTCTCAAAATTCACTCAATTGTGAACTTTTCTTTCAGAAAATTATTCAACTATTGAAACTTTTCTCTCGGGAAGTCGCACAACTATAAAACTTTCTAAGAGAAAAGTTCAAAACTAGAATGACTTTCTCCAAATTAAAATGTAGGTGAAAACTGAAATCTATTAAAGAAGTAGTCTTTACCTTATCAACAAAAGGCAATTGATTAAATTATTGACAAATTCAAGTACTCTCAATAGATAATATATACTATAATTATATTGTAGCATTATCACTTCACGATAGAGAGAGTGAAAGCTAAGGGTAACGACTCACAAGTTTAAAAAACATTCGGCGTTTAATATTATGTTTTTTTAATGCAAAAAATAATAGCATGAATTTGCTTCTTATCACCTCTGGGCTCTATTCATTTTTACCTGTCATTGTTTGACTTGACATACCTATTAAGAAAATAATTATTAACATAGATATTTTATCTTAATATCTCTATTAATTAATGTTTAGTATATATTAGGTCTTCAAGAATGATATTTGAAGATTATTAACATGAAAATTTTTTGTCTTCTTTTATGTGTCAAAATGGACAAATAAAAAAATAAAAATATATTTTAAAAATAAATGACCAACAAAGGAATTTTTATTTCTCCTATCTCTATTTTATCCTATTACCGCTTAAATGTGTAACAAATGTATATACTTATTTTTCCATCTATTGTATGAAAAAATTTATCTAACAATATCTTCCTCATTTACGCTACGTTTTCCAGTACAAATTCTCATCATAAAATCGAACACATAAGTATGTGAGTCATTTTCTAAATGGTAGGCATATTTTTGGCCATTTTTTCGTTTTGTAATATACCGTTGAAAGTACCTAGGCATGAAATTAGTTAGTAGTTGAGCGATAAATTTCTAGTACGTAGAAACAAAAAGCATGATCATTGCTGACCAATTTAAGTAATCGACAAATAAAAAAGGATAAAGGATGAGGCCGAATAGATAGAGAGACTAAGTTTTGTACACATTTTTCTCGTTTGTTTTTATTCAGGAACTCATTTCTCAAAGTTAACGAGTGCACGTGAACATGAGTTCACCTATGAGTGGAACTGACATGCAATGCGTGGTTGTCAAGTATCAACTAATTCCAAAAAAAAGAAGTTTATATAAGAAAAATCGCTCAATTATAAACTTTTATCTCGTAAAAGTTACTCAAATTATGAAGGCTTTTCTCTCTCGAAAAGTCACTTGCTATACTTTTTGAAAGAAAAGTTTAAAATTAGAGTGACTTTTTCAATATAAAAGGTATGTGGAAACTGAAATCTATTAAAAGAAAACTAATCTTTACGTTATCAACAAGCAAAGGGAAATTGATATATATTTTTTTAATCAAGAATGATAAATAAAATAAAAATCTGTTTCAGAATAAGTTACAAGTTTTGTATAGATCATATATAACAAAGAATAATTTACTGTTACGTATAAATGGGAAATACAAGATGATAATTAACTGTTTTTGGGAAATGTACTAAAGAATGAGCGTGTTTGAGCTTATAGTTCAAAATTTGTTGCTTATAAATAAATAAAAAAAATCATAAATTAAGAATTATAACTTCATATTTATTTTCGTCTTATTAGCTTAAAAATAATATTTTATTTTATTGAAATACTATAAAAATCGCTTTAAAAATTATTTAAACTTGAAAAACACTATTTCCTTTGCATCACTTTATATGACTTATTTTTTACTTAGTCAAAAACTGACAAATTTCTGTATCAAATAGTAACATAAACTTTAAAATATTTATTTTACCATTAATGAAATGTCTTACTCCATCTGAAATTAAGCTATACTCATATAAAATAAAAACGAAAGTATAAATCAATCGAGACAGGCTCATAATCCATTTCCACAATATTGATCTTATTTGGGTAACACATTCCATTAAAACACAAAGAGAAAATCCTTATATATATCACATGTTACACACCAATCCAAGATACATTTTAGCATACTTATTTATTACAGAAACCCACACAATTCTTATTCGAAATTAATGCTGACGAGGAATGCAAATAGCCTCAAAAGGCTTATCCTTACTTGAAATTACATTAGAATTATAGTATTCATCCATATTCCTATAATTTTCATCTAATTCCACATTTTTCCAATCAAACCATTGAACCAACGAACCCAACCCCAATGAAACAGTACGCATGCCCATATTAGCTCCGGGGCATGCTCTTCTTCCCATACCGAATGGTATAAATTTATAATTAAACCCTTCTTTTTTCGCCCCATCCATATCCTCGAATCTCTCAGGTATGAATTTTTCAGGCTCGTCCCATAACTCGGGGTCCCTATGAATGGCCCAAGCGTTAACCATTAGGATTGTATTTTTTGGTACATGGTAGCCACCAACACTACAATCTTCTAATGAGTAATGAGGCAATAGAAGTGGTACTAGAGAGTATAATCTCAACGTCTCGTTTATAACACATTGTAAATAAGGAAGATTATTGAAATCGGAATCGTTTAATAAACGTTTATTCCCAACTTTGCTATCGATTTCGAATCTCAATTTTTGAAATACTTTAGGGTGAGCTAAAAGAAGTCGCATTGCCCATTGAATTGTCATCGATGTGGTCTCTGTTCCCGCAACAAACAAAGCCTAAAACACCATACACACACATAATTAGTAAAAGCAAATTATACGTGTATATATTAGTATAAAGTTTACATTATCTATACACTATGGTCTATGTACATAGATTTTGTATACTAGGTGACCCAAAGGTATTGGGCTATAATTTACTCTAATATTCATGACAAACACTTATATAAATTCACTAGTTAAAAAAGTAATTACTTAGATACATTTTAATTTGTAATATTGTGAATCATATTAGATTTTTTGCTGTGTCTAGATAGGTCCAAATACATGTATTTTGAAATACATTAGAATTAATATTAGGTGTATTTTTTCTTGATAAACTATATCCAAGTGACTTTACATGTATCTGGCAACAAATCTCTCTCACCTCCCTCCCTATCTTGCTCTTATCTCTCTTTATTTTTGTATATTTGATAGCAACGATATATGTATTTAAATGTATCTTCCTCAATATATGATAGAAAATTCTCATTTTAAGCAGTAAAATACGTAATATTTTTAAAATATAAGTAATAATATTATATATGATAAATGGAGTATGTGTAATCATGTGATTTCTCTATTTACTATCTTTAGAAACTAATAACGACAGTGAGCCAATTATTTTCACGTCTATACTCAAAAAGACACGCCAGCAAAATTTGCAAGGATATATAATGTATATAACGAATATATATATATATATATATATATATATATATATATATATATATATATATATTGAATAGTAGGTATAGTAATTGTTAAAGCAAATCAAGCACATCTAATACTACCAACTTTATGCGATAGTTTGAGGGAACATATGTACGTACCACTAGAAGACTTTTAATGAGATCGTCCGTGTAGAATTCAGGTTCAAATTCTTGGAGAGACAATAAAGTTTCGACTAGCGTTGCCTTCTTCTCCTTAGCTTCATGTTCACTATCACTACTAAATTTTTTTTGTCGAAATTCGTCAAGTAATTTGTTTAAAAATTTATTTCTCTTCATACTCATTAAATCAATTTTTTTCTCAATCCCTTTGTACCCAAACCATTTCAAAATTGGCAAAAAATCACAAACGTTTAAAACCAACAAATTAGCAAAGAAAACACCCCTCATCTCTTCAATTATCTTTTTCCCCTTTTCCATTCCTATATCTTCCTCACTCACACAACTTTTTCCAGTACCAATTCTCATCATAATATTAAACACAAAAGTAAAAGCCCAACAATTCAAGTCAACCCTAGTACCGCCACGTGTATTCTTTTCACTAGCTTTAAACAAAGAGCGAATCAAAATTTCAATTTCTTCATTTCGAATTAAAGAAGATTTTTGAAGACTGTTCGTAGAGAAGAGTTCAATCGTTGTTTGACGGCGCAGAACTCTCCAGAGTTGACCGTACGGTGCCAAAAAAAGAGAAGTATAATTAAAAGAAACACGGTCACCTAGCATGCTACGTGGCCGGTTTGCAAATACAACATCGTTTTTCGTGAAACATTCTTCTACTGAGGATCGAGAGGACACAATCAATAAATTTCGACACCCGAAACGGAGGTATATAACCGGACCATACTTAGTTGATAAAGAGTTTAATGTTTGGTGAAGTGAATTTTTGATAAGGTAAAGATGACCTATTATTGGAAGAGACAAAGGACTAGGTGGTAATTTTTTTTTTGGATGAATCAAATGTTTCAATAAAATTATGAGGAAAAATATAAAGATGATAGCTAGGTAGTAACAAGAGCAATTTGAATTATAAAAGTTCTGCATGGCTGAAATAATTATTTGAAGAAAAAAAAATGCTTCAACTTTGAGTTCTTGACAATTTATTGCTGCGTAGTATAGTTTTATATATAGACAGTATTACCCCACTATATATTAGTGGTATTAAATTAAAGGATCACGTGAAACACAATTGAATTGTGAAACTCGTTTTGAGTTTGGAAAGAATACTAGTCGACTTATTGGTTTGAAGTGAAAAATTCAGAAAAATGGTGAGTAATCTTTTACTTCATCCGTTTAAAAAAGAGTAAAATAGTTTGATATGTTATGAAATTTATGAAAATAAAAAAAAAATATTTTAGTTTTATGATCTTAAATTAAAATTGGTCAAATGTATTAAAGTGTTATTTGTGTGAGTCGTTGGTATAATAATAGTAATATATATAAGTCATTTTCATAGCAAACATATATCAGTTCTAAACGATCAAATTTAAATTTATATCAGGCGTTTTTCTCAATGGTTAATAACCATACAAACACCAGCAACTTATTTTAGTCAACTAGTTTGAAAAGTATTTTATTCTTCTCTATTTATTTCTATCAAATTTTTTTTTTAGCACACCGCATAAATTGAGACGCGATTGAGACGGCGAATTAATTGTAATAAAAATCTCTCCATCTGGCCAAAAATTATACTTTTCCTCTTAAAAGTAAGAGATGAAGATTGCACAAGTGGCCATATTAGTTGATGTGAGCTTCTTTACAAACTTTTTTCCGTTTCCTTGACTCATTCTTCTAGATATCCTTAGAACACTTATTGTGATACGTTAATTGTACTACTATTTAAAGATACCTAAATTACTTTTAATTTGTAGAATGACAAAACATTAATTATATATATTGCAGTGCTTGTGATGGAGTTATTTGATATTTATGTATTATTGATATCGTGTTTATAGATGTAAGCGTTTAATATTTTTTCTATGAAAATAATATTGTTCATTTTTTTTTAAGGGTTAAATTCGCGGCCGCTTAGAATTGGATTTGTTGGGTTGCTATATTATTGATCCTTTAATTAAAAAGATCAGTTCATTCATACCATTTAACTCTCTAGCTCGTTAGGATTGAATTGAATTGAGTTGTGTAAATCCTTTTTAACCGCTCTACTTTCGTTGATAAAACAATGGGCATACTTCAGCAAGTATTTGAATAAAATACACAACACAAAACCACAATATTTTGTAGGTTTTTTCTCTCGTTTTTTTTTTTAAGCATTGCTATAGATGCTGACCTATGCTAGAAAAAAGTGGCATCTAACTCTAACTTAAATTCTTAAATTTCATTAAAACAAATCGTACAAAAATGTATAGTTTATTAGGTGCCACATGACCAAATTAAACACGAAATACATGCAATTTTAATTTGAGTTATAAAAAAAATAGAATAATTGTCAATATAGAAACTAATTATAACAAAAAACCCTAAGTGAATATTCTTTTCATATATTCTTAGTTTTGATAGACAGAGTGATTTGTTATTGGTTGGAGATGACAAATATCTCGTGAAATTAATTAAAATACATAAAAACTGATTCGAACACCATGATTTTTATCTCGAAAAAGAGCGAAAGATCAATTATAGTATCATAAATTAAATGGATTACATAATATTCTCTCAACCTGCACTTCACATATATAAAACGTCATCCATGACGCTTGAATTTTCCTTTTAAAATTAAGAATTGCAAGAACTGAACTAAAAAGAGAACTATTATTTGTTCAGATTGTTTGATAAAAGTAGTCATAAAACTATTTTGAATATTGGTGCAATTTGTTACATCAATATCACGTTTTACTTTTGGATAATTTAACTACAGACAAATTCTTATAAAAAAATCCTTTCGTCTGCCATCTCAACCATATAATATTTTCCTTTATTCATAAGAAAAATATATATATATATACACAAACAGATAGACGCAACATAAATACAATAGGAATGAGACACTTCTTAATCTATTATGGTTCTAGTTGATCTAATCATTAAACAATGTTTATATAAAATTTAAATAATCTATTATTGACTTTGAAATTTTAAAAATTGGGATATCAATTACGTTATGAATTTCTCACTTTTAGATTGTTTTTTTTCATAGTGTAATCGAAATTAGAAACCAAACACACAACATTTACCGCTAAAAGAATAACTTTTACCGGTAATAAATAGACACATTAATAAAGAGTGTTAAAGTCTTTATCGATAATATTAATAAAGTGTCATTAGATCAAGTATCGCTAAAGACTTTAAATATATATACAAAGAGTGACAATTGCCGCTAAAATATAATTTAGTGATAATTAAGCTATTATCGTTAATTAATTGCCGTTAAAAGATGATTTGTTATGTACCAGTGGTTTGAGCTTGGGACTTCCATGTTGGAGGTCTCAAGTTCAAAACCCCTTGCTAGCGCTAGCAAAGGGTTTGCCTTTTAGGTCGAGCTCGTCGCACCAGGCTTGCCTAATGCGGGTTACCTTTTCTACGTGATTTGCAAGCTATTTCGCGGAATTTTACCCCGTGCAATCCAAAAAGAATATCGATGAGAGTTTCCTTTATCGTAAAAAAAGAAGATGATTTGCTATGTAGTGATTTGATCTTATTGAATGTGTCATTTTCGTCGGTGAAAATTAAATGCATGTAAAGTGAGGGATTAGGTTATAATTTTGGTTGAAAACTATAGAAAATGTAATAAGTCAATTTGATTGGATTGGGTTATGAATTGTTTTCAATTTGTTTAACTTAATTTATTTAAATTCAAGCAAACTTCAAATATATTAGATCAAATTTATTTATTAGCTTAATTATTTATAAAATTTGACTCGATCTGTTGATTTTCTTATTTAATGGTAGAAAACATGTCAATTCTAAAGTTTATAACTTTTTTTTTTTTAATTTCAGGATATCTTCTAAACGCAACTCTTTCTTTAAGAAGTCATGAGTAAATTTACTTAATTATTTCATTCTCCTAATTATCAAGTCTAGTTTTAAAAAGGTACTAATATGAGACTTTGATTTATCTAAAACTATATTTTTTCACAGATTCTGAGAACAATTATTTTCTGTGAAGAATATCAACGCAAAAGTATTTAAAAGTTAAATAAAAACATAAGTTGAGAACCATTATTAATTGGAAGAAATTAACTAAGGGGAAAAAGAAAGAAAAAAGATTAATTGAAGGAAAAAATCTCATATCCCAATCATATCAAATATGGTAGGTAATTGGAATGATATATTACTAATGTTCAAAATCGAACCGAAATCGATAATTCGAATTAATAAAAATATTATTAATTTATAATATGGGTTATTGGTTTAGTAGTTTTGATAACGGTTTTGATTCTTTTTTGTTATTGGGTTATCGATTTTTAACGATTTAAAGTTTTTTTTAACGGGTTAACAGATAATCTGATAGTAAATTAAATGATTATATTTATACCATTTTGTATATGAAGTCCTTGACTTAGAGTTTAATTTTCTACTTTTATTTTTGGTTGTCTCAAACACGTGATTATTCTACGATGTAAAAGTGTTTGCTTTTGAGCAAGATGTAACTTGTGAGCTCAAGTGCATGGTTTATTTAGTTTGTCTCCTTGTTTATAAGTGATTTTCAATATTTTTTCTTTTGTGTCAAATCTTAACGGTTAAACCGATAATCAAACCGATAACGATCAAAAATCGATAAACCAATAATCGATAACTCAATATCTTAATAGTTCTATAACGGTTTAGCATCTCTACAAACCGATAACCAATAAGCCAACCCGATAGACTTTAAAGTCGAACCAAACCGGCCGATACACAACCCTAATTACTCATTTTGTAACCAATTCGTTTTCTAACCCTTCCATGATCCAGTTTGAGGCGGAGTCAAGATAAAATTTTTTGGGAGTTCTGAATTTTCTTTTAAAAAAGAGAGGGGGGTTCGGAGCTTTAACTTAAGTGAAAAATATTTTTATTGTCTCTTCTTTACTATTAAATAGTCCATCAATTTTATTAGGTTTACGAGTTAACATACATATATATTTATTTAATTTTTTAATACAAATATAAAAACTACCGTAAAACTATTAAATTCATGTAAACCCAGAAATCTTCATCTAGCTTTACCTCTACAAGTATCTTTTTTATAAATATGATATTCGAAAAAGTGCAATTAATCTGAATTCTATCATGAGTTGGCTTATTAAGAAGTAAAACACTATTTTCAATATTTAAGACCAAAAAATTTAATTTAATGATAAAGAGATTAAATTACGTGGCATTTTGTCTTAGGTTCGAATCTAGATATGTTGCTTGGTAAAAAAAAAAAGATTCTCCAATAACATCATTTAAAAGTTTAGAGGTGTTTGCTTAAATTTCTCAAGAAATATAAGCAAAAAGTTTTTTGAAAATAAATAAATTTAAGAGGTAGTTATATATAGGGTTTATTTTCCAAAAACTATTCATTTTCACGAATTGATTATTACATGATCATTCAATTAATAGTTATTATTTCATAAAATTATTTTTCTTCTGAATTTCATTCTCTTTCATTAAAAATACAACCTTACGAAATAACAATTATTATTAATCAAGTGACAATTTAAAAAATCAACTCATTTTTATAAAAAAAAAACACTAAGAAATCTACAATGAATTTTTAAGCATGTTTGATCTCTTTCATATGGAATTGAAATATATACTTAGTGATGAAGCATTAAAATTTGGAAAAGGACCTAAAATACTTTTGAAGTATTGAAAATTGTATGAAATTATCTTTCATCCATCTATTGGCTCCAAAATGTCTTTTTCATCCACCTATTGACTCCAAAATACCCTTGTCATCCATATTTGGGTTCAAAATTAACCACTTTTTAATTGTTTTAAAATTAAACTCTTTAAATATTTTTAAAAATAATTGGAGTTCAACGATTGGTTATAATTTTGATTTATTAATATAATTTATAAATCAATCCACTACCATTCATTACTAACTAAAACCCACCCAATTAATAATCTAATCATAATATCAAAATCACATAAACATTACTAAAACACGATGAAATTATAGATTCCTGAAAATGACATCCAAAATTATTCGAGTCCGAATTGAAGCCCTAATAAAGTTTAGGTTGAGCCGCTTATTTTGAAAGACACTTTCAATAGTATTCTCTTTCAAGATTGAATTAGAAATTTATGATTAAAGGTAAAGAAGTAATACATCCCGAATTAATTCATGCACTTTTTAAATATAATTTTATAAATATTTATGATTTGTTTTGAAACCTTTAATATATTATTTTGAAAAAAAAATTACCTATAAAGTAACATCACATAATTGAGACATAAGAGTAATTAAAACGAACATAGTTAGACTTTTAAATTTATCGGTAATTTTTATTTAGACACTTGAATTTTTGATAATTTACTTCTATAAATATTTTCGTCTCAAATTTTTAAAAACACTCAATTGGCAGTAGTTTTTCTGTTGTTACATTAATAATGTGACGGGTTTATTAATTTGGAGGGGTTTAATTAGTAATGGGTGGGTAGCGGATTGATTTATAAATTATACTAACAAATTAAATCATAACAAATAATTGAGCGCCGCGTATTTTAAAAAAATATTTAAATAGTGCAAATATAAAATCGTTAAATAAGTGGTCAATTTTGAATCGAAAGGTGGATGACAAGGGTATTTCGGACCCAACAGGTGGATTAAAAGGGTATTTTCAAGCCAATAGATGGATAAAAGTAAATTTTATACCATTTCTAATACTTTGAGAATATTTTAGGCCATTTTTCGATTGAAAATTAGTATGGAGTATGTTTTAGTGCCAATTCGAATATTTAGTTGGTGCAACTTGCAAGTGATATGAATAAAACAGTGACTTGTTTAAATCTATGGCCGACATGGAATTTATTGCCTTTAATATATTAGACGTGTATTTCTAAATCTGGTAAAATACACATACAAAAAATATGTATGTAAAGAATATGAAGGCGTGGGAATTAAAATGAAATGGACTAATGTGATAACCGACACCATTTGGTTTTTTTTTCAATTTTAGGGTTCGAATTCTAAATTTAATTATTTAAATGTGAATATTAAGATTTTTAGAATATAGGTATACCATTAAGAAAAAAAAAAGGGAGGAGGGAATCATACCATATATACTAATTTAGAATTTTTACCTTTTTTTAAAAAAATAATTACGTATTTTATTATTAATTAAGAGTCTCCTACTATATATTGAGAATGACATATTTAGATACATATATTTTTGCTATCACAGACACTTAGATAAAATATATCTCGAACAAATTATACTTAATTTTGACTTCATTATATACTCCTAAATACATGTAGAACGTACCAAAATATGATAAAACTCATAATATTGTAAATCAAAATGTAGTTAAGTAATTAGCTTTAAACTAATAAAATTTCTAAAAAATAAAAAAATTAAATGTATTAAGTGGGAAGTGATCACTCCTCTAAGTAAATAACTCAACTTTCTACTAACGGGTCATTTGGTAGAGTGAATTAGGAAAAATAATGCATGTATTAGTCTAGTTTAACAGAAAAAATAATGTTTGCATTAGTTATATATTATATTGTATATTGATAAAGTGGATTAGGAAAAATAATGCATGTATTAGTTAGTCTAGTGTAACAGGAAAAATAATTTTTGCATTAGTTATACATTATATTGTATATTAATGTGTGCATTGTTGATACCACGAATTTCTAGGTATTGGCAATGTAATGGCATTAAAGACTCAATTGCCCCTCAAAATCCTTTTTACATCTTTTCCACCAAAATAGTGATGGATATCTCTGTAAATAATTTGTTTATGCAATGCATGCTATTCTTAATGCATCAAATCAAACAATGCATTAAAATAATCTATGCATAATTTAAAGCCATAACTAATACTCCCTCTGTCTCAATTTATATGTCACCTTTTATATTTTAAGAGTCAAACAATTTAAGTTTGATCGATAATTTGCGCATGAAATTTTAATTTATCTGAAATGAAATTTATATATTTATAAACTATATAAAAAGTATTATGAGTTACAATAAATGACAATTCCCAATGTTTAAAGACGTTTAAAAAATTTGTGGTCAAAGATAGACTTGTTTGACTCTTGTAATTCAAAAGCTGACATATAAAATGGGACGGAGGAAATACATGCTTTGATAATACAAGCATTACTAATACACTTTATTTAGCATTGTTATATATTTTACCAAATGATTCCTAAGTGCATAGGGCAGTCTTCTTATAGCATGTCACGTGTTATCGGATAATATTACACTATATATATATTGTGTTATTACGAGTTCATGTTTTTTATTTTATAAAGTGATAACAACCAAATATCCCCTCAACCTATTATCTAACTCTCAACTACACATCAATACTTTATGAAGGTCCTATTATTCACTTAAAATATTTTAACAAATAATTAACATCTTATAATAATTTTTCTTTTTGATTTTTTTATTCTTGAAAAATTAGGTGTGTGCACTGCACTCTCCAACAAAGGATTTGGGAGTGACATTTTAAGGGTGACAATATATATCTTTAAAATACTCTAGGAGAATAATAGGAATAAATGTAAATCTGGTAATTAAATTGAAGAGGTATTTGATTGTTCTCTTTTATAGACAATAAATTTGCCCTTAGAAGAATCCCAACAATCTTCAACACACCACTAGTTGGTACGAGCTCCTTATTCTAACTAAGCTCCCAAATATAATTTGCTAATTTCAAACTACACTCTCCTATAACATACCCAAACAATATCTTGGTAAATAGCACTTTCTTCCCCAAATGAATCCTACGCGATTTGATTTGAATCAGTAGATTCATTGAATTTTAAAAATTGAAAAATACATTCATCATTTCATTTCATATGTTGTATTTTTGTTTTGAAACTTGCATTAAGAAATGATGTAACTTTATCATTCCATTATAATAGATTATGAATACATTTTCAAGATTAATTAACTACTATATCAAGGATATAATATGCAAAATATGATAATTTATGCATAAATTTTATAAAATGACAAATATTATGGTTCAGTTATTCATAGAAATGAATGACATATAAAATGGAACGGATTGAAAAAAATGGAAGATGCATAAATACAAATGATTAAATCCACAAGCTCTTTAATTTCTGTCTTTAATGTCATGTTTATGAAAATTTTCTGTCTATGCTTTTACTTGGTCTTATTATTCAATGTGTTCCGTACCACCTTAAAGGCCTCGACTTCATAAGAAGAAAAAAAAAAGTTTTTGCTTCTCGATGTTAAAAAAGGTAAATTAGACAAACTTAGCTTTTAATTTACTCTTCTAATTAATTACTGTCCTAAATAACATGCCACACTTTTTTAACAAGGTTACAGGACAAATTATACTAGCGAAAATTATTTAGGGTCATTCGTTTTCTAAGATAAAGTAAAATATTTCAAGATTAAGTTTAAGATTATGTATATTTAATGTTATGTTATCTCATCTAAAAAGGTAATAATAAATCAACTTCACGATTATAATATTCGACTAATTTTATTTGAGAACCAAACAATCTTAGTATTGAGGAGTAAGGAATATTTATAAGCCAAATTTTCGCGTATCTTTTTCTTCTTTCATACTAGTAATACTAACAAAATATCATTAATTGGTATGCATGTCAATCATTTTTATCTGTGTATTATCATAACTTCTTGTTCGAGTCAAAGGTTTAGAGAAAAATCTCTACCTCCAAAAGATAGAGGTAATTAGCGACAAATCTAGGATTTGAAGATTTCGGGTGCACTAAATATAAGCTCTAACTCTAGCCAGATTCGAACCTTAGTCTCACGAATGGTTCCTCTGATTTGTACCAAAGGCACAAGGGTTTTCTTTTTGTTCCTCATGAGTGCAATGTTAATTAAATTATAGTTTTTGTCAAATTCTCACGAGATATATATATATATATATATATATATATGACTTCTTTAACATTAATGAATAAACGTGCACCCCTACTGATGTATGTGGACCACTTCTGGTCAGGTAAGATCTGCATACAATATAACCTTATTATACTTCACTGGTATTTAATTAAATAATACTCGAAAAGGTGGAGTAATTATTTAGGTTTCAATTAGCATGAAACATGAAAGTTGATGTTGTTCCACTTCATTATTTAATTAACCTTAATTACAGTTTTAAAAACCATTTTAATTAGGCGTGTTAATGTTGTTATCCATGTCATCCCTACCTACTTTATCCAATTTTATTTAATATTTTTTGGTTCAAACTTTGTCGAAACTGCATGCGTAGTTTCAGACATGTTGGCGCTATCTCTTGCAATCCGTCAGATAGAAAATATATTTTTTTATTTGTACAATAATGATAGCCCTAAAATATATATACTATATGATAAAAGATTAAAATAATTAAACACCCTTAACATGAGTTTCATCGTACTACTTCCTCCGTCTCTAATTATTTATCTACTTTTTTTTATAGTTTTTCTTAATTATTTATTCATTTTGTCAAATCAAGAAAAGATAAATTTTTTTACTTATTACATCCTCAATTAAATTACTAATTATTTTGAAAAATATAAAATTTTTCATTCATTTCATAATTAATAAGGGTAAAACGGTAAACTCACTACATCATTAATTATTTTCTTAATAAGTGTGTCAATTGACAAGTAAAACGGAACGAAGAGAGTATGTATCAAAAGGAAGAAAGACAAAATAAAATGAAACTAAATAAAAGTTTTCCGAAAAGAGAATTTCTATATCTCGCATCTACTTAAATTATGTTTATGTAAATGAGAAATTGAGAGTAATGGGAATTTAGATGATGATCTTTTATATAGCAATTTTTCCCTCGTTGAATAAAAAGAGGGGAAGTTGAGGAGAAGATAAGTTTTACGTTATTATTGTCATTTCGTTTTAGCTTTTTGATCAAATAATTGATTGATAAATTTTTTTGGACTAATTAAATCTCTTTGATTTTGATATTGCAAAATATTAATTTATTTAATTAATTTATGAATTTTATTTCAATTAATTTTGCGGTTGTTATTGTTTTCCAAAAGACAAAAGGTCTTTTATGATCAATTTGGAACAAAGATAACTTTTTAACCTGTATTATACACACCATTTGAAACTCAAATCGTGGTCAACAAAGTTATTGGTGCTTGATGTAGTATGACTTCTATAATAGGGAAATTTGTAGTATTGAAATTCTTAAATAATCATCATTATATTATTAATTACTCGAAGAGTGCTAATCGTTCATATTTAACACATTTTAAAAATAAATAAATAGTAAATTATTTAGGTAAAACTAGTTTAATGTCGCTATCTTTGAATAGTTAAATTACGACTTTGTGAGATTTTGCGGAGTATTTATTGATATTTCACGTATGCCATGACTCCAATAATAGGAAAATCTATATTATTTTCGAAGGAAGTAACCCAACACATCATGAATAAAAAGAATTGAATTTTTTAAAATACACGATAAATGTTATAGACTCACGATAAAAACAAGTTATCTTTTTTTTAATACACAGTATCCATTGTTTTAAACGCAAAATACTAACATATTCATTGATATCTTATTAATAACTCAAAAAGTGTTAATCTTTCACATTTAACACATTTTATAAATAAATTTTTTAGGTAAAACTAGATTAATGTCTCTATTATTGATTAGTTGCATTATGACTTAGTGAGATACTGCGGATTAAGTGCAAATCCAGTCGATAGCCAATATCAATCGTTTACTTTAATTGAACTCTTAGCCAAAAACAATTTAACAGCGAAATCAATTCAAAATCCACTCAGTGGATTCCATATTTATAATTTGAACTATGTCATATTTATTTTTGTACGCATTACTTTATCTTCATCAATTTCTCTTGATTATAGAAGAAGAAAGGGACAAGAAGAGCATAATCCAAATTCCAAATTAAGGTATTTTCCCAAAGTACCAAAAAGATCGAAACAAAACGCAAAACACTTATATACATTATTTTTTCCTTGCATAAACAAATATGACAAATAACTCAACAAGCATCCTTCACTTTCGATACTCAATTGTGGATTCCGAGTCACACAAAAATAAAATAAAATGACAACCTCTAGAAAGGGGTAAAAAAGAAAGTAACATGGCTGTCAAATCTGCAATTCCACGAAATAAAATTCTATCATAATCATAATTTCATCCCCATGAAAAAAATCAATAAATTTTTCAAAATATCACGACTCACAATATCCTTCGAGATAACTCAATTGGTTTGGAGGTTAATCATTCACCGTACCTCTCAATGCTTTTTGAGTCGAGTATGTGATTCACAGACTATTACACAGTAAAAAAACATGACTCACGGTTAATTTCACATCAACGTCGATTATGAAGAGGGTCAGATTCATTAGGCACTCTTCTTTTACTTGAAAAATATACACGATCAAGTGAATGCCTCATCAGCTTCCAATTATTTTGCGGCCGATTACTCTGTTCTTCCTCTAGTTGTTTTTTGATTGTATCGTTTTTCGTCGCTGCAGATAAAAATAACAAATATAAAAAAACTAGCATCACCAAAAACTTCTTAATTTGCATTATGTTAGTTGAAAACAGAGACTAATATGAATGGCAAAATGAAAGAAAGTTGTGGTAGAAAAAAAAACAGAGAGGTAAGGAGTATTAAGTACAGAGTTTTAACTTCTTTACATTAATAAATGTTAAAACTTTTTTTTTCACTAACTTCAAAGAATAACATAATCACTCCGTTGCTTTTTACTTGTTCACTTTTCCTTTTATAGTTGTCTCTAATTATTTGACTATTTTAACTAATTAAGAAAGAACAAATTTTTCTTTACCTATTATAACCTCAATTACATGACTAATTATTTTGAAAAATTAAAACTTTTCATCTACTCCATAATTAACAGGAACAAATGATAAACTTACAATAATATTAACTATTTTTTAATAAATGTGTCAATTCAAAAGCAGACAAATATAAAAGGACGGAGAGAATATAATAATTGGGATAACACCAAAAGATGTGGTGGGATAATTAGGATAGGTCACGTAGATCAAAAAAAAGGTGTGTATAGAAATTATACTCCTATATATATATATATGGGTAAAAGATTATTTATATACATACGTTTAAAGATAACAAATTCATTTATATTCAATATTTCTTACGGTTTTGTAAAAAAAATATTCAAATTAATATGTATAAATTTATGATTATTAGAATCTAACGGGTTTAATGTTAAAAATCTCTAAGATAGAATTCATAAAGCAAAAATCTTAAATTCACCTATGTTATATGAATATATATATAAATAAATCTTAAACGTTCTTTACAAAATTAACAATCTTATTTGGTTAGTGAATACGTTATCCTAAAATTAGTTATTTTAGAATTATTATCTCATTCTTAATGTTTTAGATAAAAATAACTTTGTAATTACAATGCGATTTTATCTCAAATCAAACAAAGGACTAACTCATTTTAAATTTAATTTCGAAATAACTTATTTTTTTATCCCTCGTACCAAACTAGTCGCGAATTGATTGAGTGTTATAGTCATGCACAAGGGAGACAACACACGATGGGAAGGCTTTCCTTATGTTTTTTCTTTACTTTATGGGTAAAAGGCCAAATGGTTAAATACAATATTCTTGTGTTTTACGAGAACTTTTTTACTAAAGAAATTTTTTTACTTCTTTCGCTTTTAGTCCCTTAAAATAAGGCCAAAATTGCGTATGATAACAAAGCATATGGGCTTCTAGTGCTTTATTTTTGTCTGCTTTGTAAAGTAGTCAACTCATTACTTTTTATAGCTACTTCTGAAATGCCCAGATATTCTACTACTAATGGTAAACTCTTCAAAGCATGACAAAAGTTATGTAAAGTCTTAAATTATTTGATGATGAGAAATCTGAATTCTGAAATTTTGTGGAAAAAGTATTGAATTGGCTGAATAATCTGAGGATATATATTCGATTGAGTAGTCAATTCATTTGCCAGGAGGAACAGCAATGTGACAATTAAACTTATCAGTACAACTAATTTTAACTTTAAATTGTTTCTTGAAATTGAGATAGGTAAATTTCCGTTACTAACCTTATTTCGAATGATCAAAAGTATTTGTCCAAAACTATAAGCTAGCGTTTCGCCATAGATTTTCAAATATTCTTGGCAAATATTATTTGGGTGAAATTTCACCATGTGTTTGGCCATAAAATTTGGGAAATATATTTCACTTTTTTAGAAAATATATGATTTATACACACAAGTTTTAAAAACTATCGAAACTAACTAAAAGTTTGTATTACAAGTCAATTGAATGTTAGTTACAACAATAACAAATAATGTCGATGACACTGAAGCAATGTGGTAATTTGGAGTGAGTGCAACAAGAATTATTCCATACATCGTGAAGTAGATAAAGTACATGACTTTGTTATCTAAAGCCAATTTTTAATAATTTTCATCAACAATCATATCATTATTTAATATTCACTAAATATTTCATCACTATTTTGGTGTTCACGTAAAAAATGATGTAATACAACGCAAGCAACTACTAGAGAGGGTGTTTTTGTATAAGATAAAAGATTGGGGTAAAATTTTAATTTTTAAAATATCCCAAATAATGATATTTGGCCCAAATACTAGAAAAAACTAGTATTTGGAAATTTGGGATATTTGCCAAAAATATTTACCAAATAATGACAAATTGTATGGACAAACATTATTTGCCAAATTTTTCCCAAATATTATTTGGAAAATTTATAGCCAAACTCTCATTGCCCCTCACGTATAAGACAATAAACATTTAGCATTAAATAGAATTCCTCTACATTTTTAATCGTGAACCTGATCAAGTTCCCTAATGCCCACCTACGTAGGACCCAACAAACCCCCGCATGCTCAAGACTGGGTAATTGGAGCGTAGACAATATGGTGGGTGGGTCTGTATGTGTGTGGGAGGGGGGGGGGGGGCAAGGACAACACTAAAAAAATAAGTTAAGCTGAGTCATGTTAAAGAAATAGAATTCGAGTTTAACTTGATCACAAAAATTAATTTATGAGAAAAAAATTATATCCAAAACTATAAAGAGATTAATTTCCTAATGTTCATAATTGTGGGACTCAACAATTTGAGAAAAAAGAGAAAATCACTAAAAGTGAACTTACATACACAATTTCCCATTTTTTTAAAGTGAACTCACATAGTATATTTTTCTTCTATTCTGTTATTATCTGTTATTTTTTAATTTTGATTATCATATTATGTGTTATCTTTACTGTGTTCAATATAAATGCTTCAATACTGTATTTTCTTTTTCTTTTCTTACTTGTTATTGGGCTGGTGAAAGAAATGGGCCTATTGGACAAAGTTTTCTTTTGGACATTGACCATTGTCAAATATAGTACTAGTAAGTAGTCCAAATAAGCACTGATTAACCAAATAAAAATCACATATATATGAAGATGAAAGTATAATTAAAGCTACATTTATCCCTATTCTGGTGTATTAAATATCCCCTCTTCATTTAGTCAAATGGAAGTTTTAAAAATTTGATTTGATGGTCTCAGTGTTTTCTCCATTTCTTAGTGCATACACACTCAATTTTGATTGAATTATGGTTTAAGCGTAGAGTTTTCTTTTATGCGGAACAGGTTTAGAAATATAATATCTAAAATTAATCGTGATGAAATCTGATTTAGATAAAACTTGACTATTTTTATCTGAACTCTAGTCATCTCATTTTTGTTTAAAATTTGTGCACAAAAGATTGAAGTTCAGCCATTTTAATCTAAATTTTAGCTACATGAAATGTCGTGTTTTGACAAATTCTAACTTAAACATAAAACTATATAGTACAAAGAATAGATAGTTTTTTTCAAACTATATATACACACTTTTTATATGAAAAAGAAATGTTGTAAATATTGTGGTTGTCTGACGAGATATCATGTGAAATAAGATCGTATTTTTATTTTTGAAATTTTCTTTACTTAATCGCATGATTTGTCATTTAAATAAGCAGATCTTTATTATTTGTTATGTCTAGCATGACATAAGTTCTTTCAATGGAGTGATATTGCGTTGTGAAAAAAAAAAATTTCTAACCGCAAAAAAAGGACAAAAATTAAAGAGTAACACAAATTAGGGATTAAAAGT
Source organism: Solanum lycopersicum (assembly GCF_036512215.1). Classification (NCBI taxonomy): domain Eukaryota; kingdom Viridiplantae; phylum Streptophyta; class Magnoliopsida; order Solanales; family Solanaceae; genus Solanum; species Solanum lycopersicum. The sequence continues at coordinate 64,902,089 of NC_090803.1, read as the reverse complement.
GCAAATGGCCTATGTTTTTCAACTTGTATTCAGATTTAGTAGGCCCAAAATTTTGTAAGAACGTTATTATAGCCCATTAAAGGCCGAAATCACCGAGCTCATCGATGAAGATGACGTAATGCTACGGAAAATCACATCTATTTGTAACGTCTCCTTCATACATATCTCTTTCTGTTTCACCCTCTCTAAAATCTCGGAGAGAGAAAGCACATGGTGTTTGTTTCCTCCGGCGTCCATTCGGCAAAATGATCTCTCTCACCTCGTCGGAGCTCAACTACCTCGTTTTCCGGTACCTTCAGGAATCAGGTTTTCTTCTTCTCTATCTGTTCGGTTGCTACCATGTGTTTTCCTAGGGTTCAATTAGTGTTTGCTGCTTACAATTTATATCGCTTACTTGTATCCGTCTGTTTCCATGAGAAAAATGATTTTTGTTTCAATTTTGAACTTCCGGTTTGACTTAGGTTTATGGTTTGGTATGATATACTCCGTTTGCTTTTTTTTTTTTTTTAATTCTCGACTCCTACAAGCTCGTTTGGCGATTGGTGTTTTTGCTTACTGAAAGTTGATTTGAACAATTTTAAATCTGCTGGAGCAATTTATGTTTGTAGTGTTAATTTTGGTTATTTTGGAGATATAGGAGTACTGTTAGTTGCGATTATACTTGTGTAAGGTTCCCACTGGTACCAGCTCTTTTGGCATTTTTCGCTCAAAGGAAGTTAATTTTAACAATCATTCCGAGTAGTTGTGACCAGAGCAATTTACGTTCTTAGTGTTAAATTTTGGATTTTTTGAAGATTTAAGAGGAGTACTGTTAATTGCAGTTATCTTTGCTTTGCAAACAAACGCATCTTAAAAATGTTTAGCTAAACTTTAGTTTGAATCTCGAGAAGAAAAAAGTGTGGAATATTTTGAGACGGAGGGAGTAATTTCTACTTTTGAAACAATGCCATGAAAGATATATTAACGTCGGGAAACTGGTAGTTTTCAAGTTCTAATACCTAAGAACTGCTAAAAGTTGTATTTCCATGTTTGTGACTGGCTATGGAATCTTTCTATTGTCTTCCATCTAAGTTTGGTCTTTTCTTATGATGTTTGATTTTAAGATTGTAAGTTTGTGGTGATCTGTCCACAATAATGAAGAGTGTTGTATTCAGTTAGAGATTAGAACATCTCTTGTTGCTAAGCATCAGGTCAGCAAAGAAAATACTTTGGAAAGGTGGATCTTTATAAATAATGATATTTAGGTTTCATGTTCATCCCCAAGAGAGAGTTTTTAGTATCTTGGGTCAATAATGGGAATGGGCATTGTTAGACAGATTCGTGATGCCTAACAAAGAAATCTGTTCTACTGCTCTACTATATCCTCCATTTGCACTGCCTCTGTCCCAAATATGCACATGCAAGACAATCTCTCTGAGTCTATCCCCACTCCATATATTAATGAATTCTTCTTCTAGAGTGCGGTAGACTGGAGTTTTCACTGGAAAATGTGTTTAGAAAGGACATGTCTCCCCTACCGCAATGTTTCTGGTTTATCCAATGTGGATTACTGTGGAACCACAAAATGTCGGTTAGTGGTGGTATCTTAACTGCTTAAAGACACCTCTTTCTCAGTTGATGTCGTGATGTTCCTTTCAGCACAAAGGTGCTCTGTCTAAATTTTGCAGGCCCATCAAAGTGAACTTACATGTGCTGGTTGTGATTTTCATTTAGAAGGAAGTAGTTGTCTTGGGCCTCTCTCTTGTTTCTCCTCCATGACTATGATTTTTCTTCAATTTTTTTCTGATTAGATTAATTTGACACATCTGTTTCTTGTAACTTTGTTGCTACAATGGACATATTTGGTAAAATTAACCCTTAAAATGCTAAGTATCTTGGGTGATCATTCTTATATCTTCTGTTTATGTTTTCATTTCAATAGAAGTTCTCTTAATATTTCGGTTTCATATTCTTAGTACCACTTTTTATTGTTTAGGGCTGTCATCTTGAATCTCCTGGTTTTTTGATTTCTTTGTAGGGTTCACACATTCCGCATTTGCTTTAGGATATGAGGCAGGGATCAATAAGAGCCCAATAGATGGAAATTTAGTTCCTCCTGGTGGTCTGGTTACCTTTGTACAAAAGGGAATCCAATATCTTGAATTGGAAGCAAATTTGACCAATGTAAGTGAAGTTTTTATCATACTTAGATGTTTGAGTACTGAATTTAAGGTATTTTGAGAACTTCCAATTGACTAATAATAAGGCATGCAGGATGACACAGATATGGACGAAGACTTCCAGTTTATACAGCCCATTGATCTTATCACCAAGGATGTATATGAACTACATAAAATAATAAAAGAAAAAAAGGAAAAGCTTCGGAAAGATAAACCTAGGGGAAAGGATAAGGATATCAATGAACGTGAAACGGAGCATGAACGGGAGCCTGCTAGAGAAAGAGAGAAGGAAAAGCAGCAGAAGGAAAAAGAGCGAGAGCGGGAACGGGAACGGGAACGGGAACGAGAGCGGGAACGAGAGCGAGAAAGAGAAAGGATTGAGAAGGATAAGGAGAGAGAGAAAAATAAGGACAAAGAAAAAGCACGCGAGGATCTCAAACCACGTGAGGATCTCATGGACACAAAACCCAATGGAGATAAAGAGATTGTTAGACATGAGGAGAATGGAAAGGCTGGAGGTATTATATTCTTCATCCTCTTACATGCAAATATATACAAACTTTACTGCAAGACTCCTGGAACATACACGCATCTGATACATTTGGTCTGAACTTTATTTATTGTGTTAAAGCATAAAGTTCCTACTCACCTTACTTTTTTGAGTTTCAAAATAGATCCAGAGCCCATGGAGATCTGCACAAGCTCAACCGCCTTGCCATGTGAAATACCGAGTTCTGATTTACTGATTTTGGAAGGCCATACATCAGAGGTACAATTGGATACTATCTACTGCTCCCAAAATCAGTATCACTCTCATCTAACAATTTGATTAATTTTGTTGACATCATCATGACTATTTTTGTTGTTCTTAAACTTATGCAGGTTTTCGCATGTGCCTGGAGTCCAGACGGTTCACTTCTTGCATCTGGGTTAGCACCTTAGTATTTCTTTGATGCTGCTATTAAATAGGAACCATTATATTCCATTTTTATTCTCCTCTCTCCATTTTGCGAATTTTAGTTCTTTGGAGATGATCACTGTTCTTTTTCAACGCCTAGTTGTTAGTATCTAATTATCTCACAAATCCCTTTTAAACCTCGTACCCTCTGGACTACTTTAGACTTTATATCGAGTACTCACATTTTTGTGCTAGATGCATTTGCCTGGTTCATACATCAAACATTTACTAGTAGGGAACATGATTTAGTCTTGTTAGAGCACTTCTAGTATTCTTATTAGTATTATTTTATTATTTTGTATATATTTATCTTCATTTGTTATGATGATGCCATCAATTGAGCTTAAATGGAGAAGTGGGGATTCATATAGCCAAGTCCAACTTGTTTGGGATTGAGGCATAGTAGTTGTTGTATACATCAAATGCTTATTATAGAGGAGGATGTATTATGAGGAAGTATCTATGTTTATATCGTATAATCATCCCTTTTGTGAATGAAATACCCTTCATCAAAAAAATATGTATAGTATTAACTAGTAAACACCATACCTTGGTGGAAAGGCTTACATTAGAGTCAATCTAAAAGGATTTGTCCAGATGTAGAAATTTTTGTCCCAGAAACACTCAGGTCTATATATGTAATGGGTGGGAAAGGGCATGTTTGTCTTATCAAATCAGCTAGTCTAACCATTTAAGAGGTGGAAATAAATTTTAAATTGCTATTGCCTATACACAGATCGAGTAATGTGTCGTACATCTGAAGGCTTTATTTTACGCTGTATGCTGAATCAGTTCATTGACGGCAATATCTTTGCATTGAGAATTTCATCTATGATGTCTCTTCATGAGATTATCAGCCTCCTTCTGAGTTTTTGACTACATTAGATCTCTTCTTTTGGTTCAAGTTCTGTGCGTTGTCACTATAATGCTACCATTGACTTATATGTTTGCAGTTAATTGTATCGGCATCTAAACAAATAGTTCATTTTGAAATGAGACTGTACTGCACCCAAGTCTTGAACAATTTGACTTGCTAATAATTAAGTTTTGAATGTCATTATTATGTGGTATATTTCTCGTTGGACATTTCTTGAGTTCAGTGTTCAAAATCAGCCTTAAATTTTTATTAGGATTTTACCTGTTCTTACAAGTTACAGCTAATTATATGATATCCTGAACTCAGGTCTGGAGATTCTACTGCTAGAATTTGGACAATTGGAGATGGTCCTTGTAATTCCCATATGCAAAATGGGCCAGTAAATGTCATGGTATTAAAACATTTTAAAGGACGAACAAATGAGAAGAGCAAGGATGTCACTACACTTGAGTGGAATGTAAGGTTTTTTAAGAGATCGTTACTGGCTTTCCTTTTTATTTTTCTTTTCTACTTTCTTTATCTATGACTTCTTTCTTGTGCAGGGCGAGGGACACCTACTTGCAACAGGTTCTTATGATGGGCAAGCAAGAATTTGGAACCGAGAGGGTAAGCAATTTTCTTTTAATGTTTTCTGAACAATGGAGTACGGGAAAATGCAAAAGTAAAGTTGGTACTGATGATATTGAGTTTATGAGATAGCATTGAATGGTAGGAGATGTAATCGCATGTTTTAATGGGTTTTTAAAATATTTTTTGGGGAGGATGTTGATTATTTTATTATTATAGCACCAAGAGAGGGTGCTGCTTTACAGAATGTGCAAACAACAACTTCTACACCTCAGTCTCAACCAAGTTGGGGTCAACTATATGAATCTCCACTTCTGAGTTCTACAGTATACATGATAAGTTCCATAGCTGAACTGAGAAGCTCTAATCTTTCTGGAACTGCTAGCATTTCCCTGTGAAGGATCATTCCTCTTGAAATCACTTTGCGACTGTAGTCAGCATCAGTGCAATTCATCCCTCATTTTTCCTTTTCTTATTCAACTTCCCTTTTTAGAGGGAGAGTCCTCGTCAGCTATCTAGAATGGCTGCAGTTTCCCCCTGAAGAACTATGATGGATTACGAATTTGATTCTAAAAGGCACATGGCTGACCCAATTTATTATCACACCAATTTCCTTAGAATTTTAAACATCTTCCACCTTAAAAGGATGGTTGCATATATATATATTAGCTGCAGAAGCTCCCTAACTTTTGCTATTCAGTAAAGGGTAGCATGCCCATTAGTTTTCAGCCTCGAGAGGTCTTGAACCACTTTCAAGACCAAAAAGATGATAATTTCAGGAGGTTTCGGCAAGCTGGCGGAAGTATAGTTGTAAAAGTATACAAGTTGTAGGCGAAAGTATAGTTGTCAAAGTATACTAGCTATAGACGAAAGTATAGAAACTTTACTAGCTATAGACGAAAGTATAGTTGTAAAAGTACAATAGCTGTAGATGAAAGTATAGTTGTAAAAGTATACTAGCTATAGTATCTAGGCCCCTGGATTTACTTCAATGGCAAAGATAGTATAGCACGAGATGTGTTGTAGGCGCACTTCAGTGGTCGAATCCTATTGGTTGTGAAGTCTGATGTACAAGAGGAGAAACTAGATGGCGAACCTAATATCCACCATATTTCGGAACTGATATCAGAAGATTTCATGGTTATAACAGAAAAGAATCTAACTTATGCTACTTATTATCGGACGGTAGCTCCTTGTTCACATTAGGTTTCACTGAGAGATATATGAATGTTTTAGACTGATAAGAAAACTCATCAGGAGGTTCCCAGAAACCAATTTATTTAAAGGTATGGTCTAATGGTCAATGAGGTGGAATAAAAACCATGAGAGAACAAGGTTTAAATCTCACTAGAGGCAAATACAGTAGGTAGTTTTTTCTGTTTGTCTAAGCCTGTGAGTAATTGTGCTGGTGGGAGGTAGCAATTGTCCAACGTAATTATCGAGGCGCGCATAAGCTGACCCGGACATCACCTTATTTTTACTTGGTCAATATGTCACTGGCTAATAGCAATGCTCCTGTCAATGCCAAGTCATTTGGGCAACTGTTGGTAAGCTCTTCATTGGTCTTTTTTGAGGATTAATTTGATAGCCTCCTACAAGACATAAAAGTGACAGATATATGGGTATTATGGAGTTCCTCACTTTGATCAGTTGGTCAAGATTGGTAACAACAGATCTCCCTGTCTCAACATCTTTGAGCACCATGCATTCCCCTCTCCACCCCCAGTACACTCGAAGAAAATGAAGAAACAAAACAAGTTCCTGGTAGAACACTAACCAAAGAGTTTTTATAATTATGACTGTGATATGTTTATAAGTATACTTTCTGCAGTGGTACTGGGAGCCGAAGGCTATCTTGTGTAGTAAGTATAGCAGAGTGCTCAAGACAAATAGTTCTTATGATCCTTACTGGTGTTCACAAAATGAGCTAATCCTCTCATAAAGGATCCTGCTGGCTGCAACGATTGCAACATCTATGTTTTTGCCAGCCTGATAAAAAAACACAATTATAGAAATGCCATCTTCTTAAGCAACCTGAGATTTCATTATATCACTTCAGTTTCCCCATTAATCACTTACTTTTCTTTCTATAATTGGAAACGTTGCCTCGTTATCGACTCTTCTTAGTCATGGTTTTGTCAATTTCAGAATATGTTAACAGTTATCGAACTGTTCTTTTGTCCAAAAGTTTGAACTTCTGTTGAAGTCTTTCCTTGTTTATTGTGCGGAGCGCCTGTCTTTGTCATATGGCACCAAATATCTACTGTTGATTTCATGATTGATCTTACAAATCGCTTTATATCCAGGGGAACTGGTAAATACACTAATCAAACATAAAGGGCCAATCTTCTCTTTGAAGTGGAATAAGAAAGGTGATTATCTTCTTAGTGGTAGTGTAGACAAAACCGCAATTGTATGGGATGTAAAGTCAGGTGAATGGAAGCAGCAATTTGAATTTCATTCAGGTGCTTTTCCTTGTTCTTTTTTACTGTTGAACTTTTCCAAGATGATACAGTTTGGTTTCTCTTTCTTGTCTAACCATTTATATATAATTGTTTTCCAGCTCCAACTCTTGATGTTGATTGGCGAAACAACAATTCCTTTGCGACTTGCTCCACTGATAACATGATTTATGTTTGTAAAGTTGGAGAGAGTCGGCCTCTCAAAGCTTTCTCGGGACATCAGGTGGCGTTCCCCTATTCTTTTTTGATCGGAAAAGTTGTTCCATACTCCCTCCGTCCACTTTTACTCATACATTTGGACTTGGCACACTCATTACGAAAACAATGACATGGACAAGTAGAAGTGAACAGTGTGTGTATTTGGTTACTGATGCCAATATACATTTTATTGGAGCTGCTGTGCTGTGCACCTTTGTGAGGGAAATCAGGAGGATGAGGAGCTCAAAAAAGATCAACTCTCTTGAGCTCTGTGCTCATCACGTCATATAATGCTCTCATAATGTTTCAGACAAAAGCTTAATTGTGAAAGTTATCCTAAAATATGTTTACCTCTATTGTCTTGGTTGAGTTACCTGATTATTAAGACACAGACTGTATTTATTCTATCGCTATATGCTGTGTTGCTCATGATGTTTTAACTTGTAGTTACACATTTAACAAGGGTGATAGGCTAAGTAAACTTATGACCCCTTCCTCTGGCCATCTGAAAAATGGTTGGGCTGTCAGAAGATTTCTCAAGCAAATGCATAATCATGCAACTGTGCACAAGAATATCTCCAACAATTATTTCCTTACCTTTTACTTGGAATTTCATCTTATGAGTTGTGGTTCTAATATTTTGTGTTCTAGAATACATACTATTTTGCGAGTTTTAAGTCCTATTCAAATGCTAACTTTAACATGCTAGATTGTCGGAATGCAATTTTCAAGCACTCTCTTTGTGAGTGTTGTTAAAAGTCTCCATCTTGTTATTGCAGAGTGAAGTCAATGCAATCAAGTGGGACCCCTCAGGCTCCTTGTTGGCGTCATGCTCTGATGACACCACAGCTAAGGTAATTGCTCCTCATAAAATTAATAGCTGGAGAAGGTTCCTCCACATGTTCCAGAAAATTGCTGACTAGGCCACTAGGGCATTCCTATTACCTAGTCTGCACTAATTGCACTCATATAGTTATCTAAATTCAGAATTCAGTTATCACAGATTAGCTGGTACGAATGTGTGTACTTAGGTTTTTTTCTGATAATTTTGCTCATATCATCTTTTGTTTCTTTTAATGATAAATTTGTTTTCTGATAATCAATATGCCCTCTCTTAACCTCGTAGAGAAAGCATGTCTCAATCCCATGCTTGTGGGCCCACTATATCCATTCTGCTCTATCTTGGACTTGTTTTGTTTCACAGTGCAATAATTTTTTTCTCTCAAGCTAGGGATTCTCTACATCTAGCACCAGTTCCTTGCTGTTGTAGACCTTTAGCATTTCATGAAAAAAAGAAGTTTATCATCACAAAACATAAATAAATTAAAATTGCATTTTGATCAGGATTCCTGAATGCTAAATTAATAATCCCCAAGCACATTCCAGAATGTCAGTTCCTTTATATAAAATATTTTTTAGTAGAAGAAGAGATTGCATGGAAGGTGATTCACATTTTCACTAAGATAGGATTTCAAATTTATTGATCGTATGAATCACTGTTGATTGATGTTCTGTAAAATTGGTGGTGGATGACTCTTTTCCCCTGTGCAGATATGGAGTGTGAAACAAGATACCTGCTTGCATGATTTCAGAGAGCATGCCAAGGTGCAGCATATAAGTTTATATATACATATACTAACTTCTCTTTTGTTTGATTCGTGTAATCGGATGACACACCAATTAATTACGTTGTTCAATTTTCTAGGAGATCTATACCATCAGATGGAGTCCATGTGGCCCTGGTACAAGCAACCCAAATCAACAGTTGTTGCTGGCAAGGTAATTATGTTAACCCTTAGGGATTTCTCAGTTATCAAAGCCCTATTGCCACAGATGATTCTTTGCATGAGCTACTGTTTCTACCATAGTTGTCTGTCACTTGGTAACCTCAAGGCTCTCCTTCCTATCATATCTCGTCCTATGATTGTATTATAGTTAGTGGGTTAAGGGATGACCGTTCTCTATGTTGCGTAGTTTTTGCTTTCCTCCTTGTATTTAGTTGTCCTTGCTAATCCGTTGCTGTTCTACCTTTACCACTTGAAGCTTGTTTTCTTCTCAGTGATTCATGGTGAAGATGGCGAGTTAACTATTCAAACTATTTAACCAATTAACCCCCTCTTATCTTCGAGATAGCCTTTCAAATTGAGTTCAATTCTACTCTTATTTTTCTACACCTTAAAAGGTAGTTATTTAGTATTGGAATGAAATGGACTAGAACCCATTTGGATGAATGATTTAGATGGCCGAACTCAATTACTAGATTGGGACTGAAGCATACATGGTCAATTTACTTACTTTTGTTTATCTCTCTTTTAAAGCATGGGGGAAGATAGCTTCCTATTAACTCCTCATTACACTTCTTCTATTTCATAGAGTGACAATATCTCCAGAAATATATGATGTGCACATTAGGAGACTATTATTGGCCCTACTCTTGCCTTCTTAATGCTGTCCCTGCAATTTTCTTCAATATGTCCTTATTTAGCTATCTGCATGTAACATTGTCTATTAAGTAGCTTAGGTTTGTACGATTTTGCTTCATGTTCTACATCCCTTCACACTCTTGAGGAATAACCCGAGTATCAGACAATGAGTACTTTATTTTGTGGTTTCTTCACTCTTATATTTCTTGCGCCTGTTTTTTTCATCCAAACTTTTAATTTCTTGTGCAGTGCTTCTTTTGACTCCACAGTGAAGCTTTGGGATGTTGAAATTGGCCGTCTTGTCCACAGCTTGAATGGTCATAGGTAATGGATGTAACTTTCTTGTTGCTTATTACGTTTTCCATGGAAAAATGCTGTGAGGTGATCACACAATATAGAAAAAGTCATTACTGCTTAACAAAAATAGTTGTCAATTATATTAGTGGTGGGACAAAAAAAATCCTAATGTGGTGATTTTTTTCGCTTTGCTTGGTTGAACTAATGATTTCGTTTGGTTATTTTTATTACTGGTTTACTATTATTTACTTGTAGGAGAGTGCCTTAAGGATAGCATGGAAAAACTAGACAGTTTCTCTTGTCTCCGTCTTTAAATATTTCTGTTATTCTTATTATTTGACTGGATTTCTGTTTGTACTCATTGGGGTCTCATCTATTTTAAACCCAGGGATCCTGTTTACTCTGTCGCGTTTAGCCCAAACAGTGAGTACTTGGCTACTGGGTCATTGGATAGATGCTTGAATATATGGTCTGTGAAAGACGCCAAGATCATAAAAACATACAGTGGAAATGGTGGAATCTTTGAAGTGTGCTGGAACAAAGAAGGCAGCAAGGTCGCAGCTTGTTTTGCAGACAATGTGGTGTGTGTCTTTGATGTTCGGATGTAGGGTTGCAGAACAAACATGGAAAAAGACCGTGTTGAACAAACATGCAATTGTAACAAGCAACGCGTGAATGGTGGCAAAAGTGTGTTTGGTTGACTCATGTAGAATTGTAGAACAGCTGATATTGAACAAATCAGTATTTGTACCTTGTTGTAGATATGCAGATAGGATCATGCTACTGACCTAGGTTTAGGTTTTGGTACAGCTGAAGCTGTAAATTACAGCCATTGTACTGTGTTGAAAGTGAGGAAGCTGCCGCCACAGTGACTTCTGTCGCAACTATATTTGTTGCCCAAAATGTTGATATCAAGTTACATTAATTTATTTCTCGCCAGTTTCAGGTTGATGTTCTTCTACTGTTAATACCGTGGGTGACTCGAGTGGGTTCGCCACCCTCTACTGCAAACCCAATGTGACTGAGATGGGGATTGACACAGTGATCTTGCACGTCTTTTGATGATTTTCTTCTATGTAGTTTTAGGGGTGTATGTTGGCCTAGGAATCACTGATTAGTCGAATGAGCCCATCTATTTAACCCTATCATCTCGTCTTTTTGTAAAACCTTTACTTTACTATAGGTTCACAACTACGGATTGGTACATTTATAGGCTGATAAAGAAGATGTCCAAACCATCTCAAATGATCTTCTTGTATGTATCCATAATGTGGGTTGCTTTTCTTAGGTCAAATGTGATCATTTCTAATACCTATACTTGAAAATACTCAATTTAAAAAAATACTACATACTTTATACTTATTTAGAAAATACCTAATAGCTATGTAGGTTGAGGCTTGAAGGTATATAATAGCATGATACAACTATTCATATACTTTTCACCATTGACGTCAATCAGCTCTACTCATGATTTTATTACCGTATGCTACTAATATACAATTTACGATAATATAACAATATATATATAATCCTAGAGGGTAGTCTAACAAACCTTTCTAATTATCTCATTGTAGTAACTTTGGTTCAAATTAAGAGTTTGTATTAAGAAATTCATTAGATATGTACAAATTGTTAATATAGAACTTACTTAGAATCAAAATTTTGATCCCGTAAACTTTAAATAATTAAATTAACTAAATATAGATGGAAAAGTTATTTTTTTTACGTACATAGATATTTGTGTAAAATTTCTTCTTAAAAAAACACGAAGGTACGTACCTTTTTTACATGTGGAATGAAATGACTTGAGCTTCACAAATCACAAGTCACAACATCCAAAATAAAGGATAACAAGAGTAGGAAATAAAGGCTGTAAACGTCTCAAATTTCAAATTCAAAAGGGTACAATATTTGAAACATAAAGATACTCCCAAAAAATATAATTAAAAGTTGGATTTTTCAGATCACGAGAATTCTGAAATTTGACTTATTACTTACTACCTCTATCAAAATAAGGAAAAAAAAAGTCAGATTTTAATTTCAAAAATATTTTACTAAATTAACTTTATTAATAATATTTTGGTACTATAAATTTGACTAATACTAAAATTTTATATCATTATTTCATACTTCTTTAGTCGAATATTAAGTAAATTATTGGATATGACATGCTCCTCAGGAAAATAATTATGATATAACTTAAAAGACTTTTTTTCATTATTGCTCTTTTGGTTATTCCAAATGATCGTGTTGAGAAAATGCAAGTCGTTAAGAACTCATTGAATGAAAGAAAAAAAGTTCCAACAATTTTCTTAAAAACTTTGACAGTTCATTTATTTTGATTTATTAAAAAATCTCTGCTTCATATGAACTAAAGAGAATACTAAGGTTAATATCATAAAAAATAATTAAACTCTCTTAATTTGCTAAAATAGACGAGTAAAATGAAATACATCTAAGTAGCTCTTTAATATAAAAATATAGTATGAAACAATTACTACAACCCTTTGGTCTTGAATTCTTAAAACAACACTTATTTGAGATACTTTTATCACTTATTTTAAGACAAAAGAGTACTTATATCATCATTGGATACTCATATTTTCCCACTCTTCTATAAGAAAAATAACAAACCAGAAAAGTATACCAACTAAATACTTCTGAATTCAACAAATGTATTCTTTAATTCTGAAGCTATTTTGGCTTTTTACATAAAATGATTTGAATCTCTATCAAATACTACCAAACATCATCTCTAGAATACTAGACTAGTAAAATGAAACCAATAACTTCACAATCTATTCAATGGTTTCTAAAGCCAAAACATCTACCAAGTTCTGACTGTTCTACAAAAATTTGCCAAATTTTATCTTATTACCAACTAGTAAAAATCTTGCATAAGACTGCAAAAATTACTAAAACAAAGTAATGTCTGTCCACTGCGCCTTTAAAACACCGTTGGCCAGCCATTCAAGTTGAGCAAAACCAAGAACACAGTCCATTCGTTCTGGGAACCGTTGGTACTCTCTAAGCTATATGTCCAAGCAGAAGCATAATTTATAACTGTCTTGTATCTTCAAAGAATGAAGCTGGTATCTCCACGAGGGAGGTCAACGTTGACACGCATTTGAACTGTAACAAGTAAATGACAAGTGAAGTTAAATAGCTGAATGAATCAAGAATCAACAACAAAATCGCTAATCATCAACTTAAACATTAATTATACCTTATGCTGCTTGTATTTGTCCCTCACAGCAACTAAAGAACCACCCCGTCTACTTAATTGCAAGTCGTGTAGGATAAGAACACATTCTTTCAAGTCTGATGCTTTGTACCCCGAGTAACGTTGAAGAGCTGCACTCCATGGATGTGCATTTGGTTGTAGTGTAAACCTCGAAAGGAATATAACAGAAGCAGCCACCAACGAAGGTAAGAATTTCACACAGCAGTAATCTAGTAAGCCCAACTCTGATAGGTAATAGCCCAAGAACTCCAGCTGCAGATTGGGGGTTTTATATTCTTCTTGAGCAATACCGGTAAATCTTCTGAGAAATGTTTTCACGGTGGGATTCCCCATCTCAAACTGGAGCGAGTTTAGCACATCAGCTTCCATCTTCACCACCTCTTCCTTCGTATATGTATTGTCCGTAATGTAACAAAAATCTTCAACATGTGGTGGACTAATCTCCTCATACTTCCTGTAAATCATCAGAATCAGAATACACTCATTAGCAAAACCATATACATACCCAAATTTCTTGGAGATTCAATTCAATGTCAAGCTAAGATACTTACGCAGCAATGAGCATCGATGAAACACCTAAAAGCTGAAGTTTTTGCCTGGTGATAACATTCGTGGATAAGAACCGGTCAAGGTAGGAAACAGTAAGGTATAATGTGTCTGAAAGTAGCTTGTATTCCTCTGAAACTTCCACCAGCCAATCAACCAATATCCCCCTCATTGTCGCACTCACATCCTTTTGAACTTTCTCTAGGTAATCAGGCAAAGGTCTCCTCTTTTCGTCAATCTGAACACGAAAATCAACAGATTTGTCAAACCCCAAGCAGCTAACACCGTTATAATAGACCTTAAACTCAGATTCAACAATTCATAACAGTAAACACAGTTCAATTTCCAGTATCCTAACTTCAATTTATAAATATCCAATCGCAAAATAAGTCAACAACAACATACCCAACGTAATCACAGACAGAACACATGGGAAACAAAAATCAAGTTCAACAAATAAACAACCATAGCAACAACTACAACATTTAAATCTCAAATTAGCCATCTAGGCTCCGTAAATCCTCATTATCTATTTCACATTATTTGAACTTCAAATACTGTTCGACGAAAATTCAAGTACCCAACGAACTAATCTATTAAGATTCTCCGATTCAAATAGTATGTACAATGTAACAATTTAAAAGAATAAACGAACCTCCATTTTACGAAGGTAATCATATATATCAGAAACATAAGCTGTACACATCTGAGGGTCATCAACATCATCATCATCAACAACAACAACACTCACTTCCTTCTCCTCAACAGTTTTACTAGCCACAACCCTTTTCACCTTCTTCTTAGATTTGGGTTTCTGAATTTTACCCTCCACACCCTTAATCTGTTTCACACCCACAATAGAAAAATTCTGAATCTCACCCAAAACAACCCTCTTCTTACTCGCCCTTCGTTGTTCCTGTGGAGCCATACCCTCTGCTGCCCTTTTCTTTGCTAAACGCGTAACTCTACCACAATTTTCTGAATCCGCCATTAATGCACCTCTCCTTCCTCGCTCTTTCTCTTTCAGTTACAAGAAAAGGAAGAGCAAAGAATTTCGAGATTCAATGAAAATGAGAGTTTTATATATGTATATATATAGCGCCAGATGAATTATTTCGAAAATTTTAGAGTGAGCGGGCGTTTTTTTGAAGTTATTTTGGGAAACTGAGATTTGGAGGGTGATGACAAAAGTTAAAACACAGAACCACAAGGTTCTTTATTTGGTTAAATACAGAGTTTGTTTCAGATTTTGGGGGCCAAACTGTTTTGAATTTCGAAGTTGCTAAAATTTGCCTAATTTTCATTTTTTCCCTCCCTCCCACCCGCTCCTGACTTATATATTCCCGGACTTGGTTTCGAGTTGTCTTTGTCGGGAAGCGTTTATCGTTAATATATAATTTTTTCGCGCCAACTTAAATTTAGTCGAATTTTTAATGTGGATATCGAATATGTACATCTGTCTTATCGTATAATAAATGAATGTAAATTTATTCATTTTATTATCAGATTAAATTTAGAAAATCTTGAAATTGATTTGTGTTTCGTGAATTTTCGTGCACCTCACTTTTTTTAGCTCTCTAGATCCAACTCGACTAAAGAATATATACATCTGTCTTATCGTATAATAAATGATGTAAATTTATCCATTTTATTATCAGATTAAATTTAGAAAATCTTGAAATTGATCTGTGTTTCGTGATTTTAGTGTACCTTACTTTTTTTAGCTATCCAAATCCGGACTCAACTAAAGAAATTTCTTGTTTTATTCAGATTCGACTCAAACTCATTTTATGACCGAGTAAAAGAGATTAAAGTATTTTGGATTTAGAGAAGGTAAAAAAATGAATTAGATAATGTTTTTAAACCCACATGATAGTTTTTAAATTAAAAAATAAATTGTGAAATTTTTTAAATTAGTAAATATATATTTGTTACAAAAATGGTATATATACATTATTTTTTTAACGAAAGTATTTCTTTTTTTTTGTTTAAAACAGAATATTTTTAACGAAAGTATATTCATTTTAAATCACCAAATTAAAAAAAGATTTATTTTCCTCTTTTTCCTTTAATCTTTAGTTTATAAAATAATGTGAGTTTGGTTCCTTCACAGTAGATGTTTTGATTACAATTATCTCTTTATAACAATTATTCTTCGTACTTAGTAACCGAGCAAGCATTTTTATCAAGTAAACTCAAAATAAATAAATGACTCAAAAATATTAAAAATATTCAATATTTATTATATATTCATAAAAATCAAGTATAATTTTGATATGATTTTTTTTAAAAATAGACTATTTAGTCCAACAAAGAGTGCTTGGACTAACCTCCTTTGGTACCCTATCTTTACTAATGTGTTTAACAATATTTCATATAAAGCTAGACAAAAAATTGCAAGGCTAATTTTTCATATTACGCCAAATTGTATATTTTTTCTATAACATTTTGTTGTTGCAATCAAAAATAATTTAGATAAACCAAGACCATTATAAAAAGATGTGGCAGTATATTAAATATATATATAAATATTTGAATTGTTTTTAGAACTATATTACATTAATTTTGATAAATTTCTAGATATTTACGAGCAAAATATAATATATTTAATAATTTTGATCAATTTCTTAATATTCAAGAGCAAAGAGATAAAAAGAAATGCATATTTCAATTAATATAAAATAAATATTGTATAGAAAAAGTTAGTTGTTCAATACTCTCATTCATTTCACTTTTACTAGTCATATTTGGACTTGACACTCATTAAGAAAATAATAATTGACATAATTATTTCACCATAACATTCTATTAATTGATGTTTATTATTACTTCATGAAAAATGACATGGAGAATAAATAATTAATGCTAACAATAAAACATGAAAAAAAATTGTATTTTCTTAATATATTAAAAGTGACAAATTGAATAACGACAGTGAGTTTTCCTTTGTCATAAAAAGAAAATGAGAGTAAAAGTGAAAATTTAATACCCTTCGAAGTGACCAAATGATTTGAACATGAGATTTCTATATTAGAGGTTGAAGGTCTCAAGTTCAAAACTCCTACAAACAACAATAGAGATTTGCCTTTTACGTCAAACTCGTCGCACCGAACTTATAATGAAAACTACCTTTTCTAGAACTTTCACGGCCATGACACTGATTAACGATAGTCCACAAAACAACCTCCAATTTAGGACCAAATATGAGGACTTAAATCTCTGTAATAGGAGCAGTAACAGGTTACATTATCTCATTTGAGACATACTTGTATCCTAGCTATCTGCCTCGATAGAAAAAAAGGAAAAAAAATAGTTCAACAATGCATAATGCTGGACAATGCATCATAATACATAAATAAATATTCAAACTCATACTCGACACCAGCTAACAAAGTAAACACTTTAATTTTATCTCAATTGACAATTAGTCACCATTTGTCATTTGGTGTTCGTGCAGCTGACAAAACTGACAACTAATCACCATTTGTCATTTGGTGTTTTTGCAGCTGACAAGGTAAACGCTTTAATTTTGTCTCAACTGATAATTAATCACTCCAACTTATCTTTGTTGTGTCCCACGAACACTAAATGACAAATGGTGATGTAGCAAATAAATTTTGTAAGTGTCTAGATGATCATTTTTGTAAGTTAAAGTATTCGATAGAAACAAGTTAAGATATCTAAAAATGTGCATACTCAAAATTGAAGTGTCTTAATATAATCGATCAAAGAAAAGGGCTCAAGGACATATAGCATGATAAGTTGATGTGATCTGGACCAAGAAATTCATGATATCACTATTTTATGGGATATTAACTATTAAGGAGTGATTTAGGAATTATGACCTGACGAGGAAATATTAGCTTAAGTTTCCTCAGATTAGATGAATAGCTTGTGTGCTCATCAACTTTAAAATCAAAAGAATAACAATAATAATATTCGAGTGTTAACTCAAGATAACTGGGAACATTCTTAAAAACGCACAAGCATAACAGATACATTGTATGTAAAAGACTCTGGATTTGAAGCATCAACTTTTATTACACCATAATATTTCCATTATTTTAAACTCAGAAGTGAACCAATAACTCTCAAACTCTGTAAACATTAGAAAATTTTAATTTTTGATTTAGCAAATGAACAACAAAACTAAGACATCTATACCTAAAATAAGCTTGACATTGGAGAAATTCAATCTCTACTATTTATCATTTATCTTATAAATAAATAAATAAAAATGGAATCTTTATCTAAACAAATGAAATACATTTTTTTTTGTATCAAAGTTATCTTACATTAAAAAGAGATTTGGTGTATAAGATGTTGTTCAATTATGTTGGTAATTACAAATATGACGGTATTTACAGAGTGTTAACTCAAGATAACTGGGGAACATTCTTAAAAACGCACAAGCATAACAGATACATTGTATGTAAAAGACTCTGGATTTGAAGCATCAACTTTTATTACACTATAATATTTCCATTATTTTAAACTCAGAAGTGAACCAATAACTCTCAAACTCTGTAAACATTAGAAAATTTTAATTTTTGATTTAGCAAATGAACAACAAAACTAAGACATCTTTACCTAAAATAAGCTTGACATTGGAGAAATTCAATCTCTACTATTTATCATTTATCTTATAAATAAATAAATAAAAATGAAATCTTTATCTAAACAAATGAAAATAACAATAATAATATTCGAGTGTTAACTCAAGATAACTGGGGAACATTCTTAAAAACGCACAAGCATAACAGATACATTGTATGTAAAAGACTCTGGATTTGAAGCATCAACTTTTATTACACCATAATATTTCCATTATTTTAAACTCAAAAGTGAACCAATAACTCTTGTACAATCCCTGTTGTGATACATTTATCATTTCAGTTGAAACTTTGACAATTAATAGAGTTTTGATATCCGCTTCCAAATTATGTCGATATAATTTACCATTAGCACCATAGATTACATTTAACACTTCAGCGCCACACTTATGCATTCACTACTCTAGTTCTTATCGTCATAAATTGTATTGAAAAATGTGAAGATTATAGTAATTTAATTTAAAGTTTTAAAATATTTGACAAAATTATACTGTTGAATACTGAAACAAAAACTTCAAAAGTTGAATGGGGAAATGTTGCGCCTCATTTTCTTTTGCAGAAGCGGAATTCAACATGTCACTTTTTTAAGATTCGTCTCTGATTATGAATGAGAAAATTATCTAAATACACATTTTATTTTAATATAATTTTTTAAAAAATTATCATTTAATTTTTTTTTAAGAATCTCTTCTAAGATGCATCATTTTTTTCTTGCTGATACATCTATATCTCCATTTTGGATACATTCCTCGATATATCACTCACCTACGTATCTGAATGTCTACTAATATACCCACAAGTCAACCGATGTATTCGGATGTCCTATCCCCTCTTGGATGCATTCCTCCTCTCTCGAATACATTTCTCACCTATATATCCGGAAGTGCACTGTATTCGAAAGTCTAGTGATGTATCCGAAATTGGTAATTTTAAGGGGATTTTTTGTAATTTAAAAAAGTATAAGGAAATAATATAATTAACTCTTAACAATATGAATTTTATGTAAATTATATTTATCATTAATTACAGTTTGTAAAGCCCATTTGAAGAATCTCACTAATTTAGGAACTAATTACTTAGGTACATTATAGTTTTTAATATTACGAAACTTATCAGATTTTGGTGTGTCCAGATACATGTATCTGCGGATACATGAGATTAGAAGTAGGTGAAATTCTTTCTAGATTGTATCCAAGTGGATACACATGTATATGAAATATATAACAAATTTAATCACACTAGATACATAAATATACATGCATATATCTAGTGTGTATCTAGCGTGATTTACATGTATACGTAATACACGAGTATCAAGCTTGTCTGTATGCTAGTCTCGCTTGTCTCGCATCGTATTTTACTGCATCAAGTAAAAAAATAGATATATCTAGGCGTATCTTCTCCAATATATGGTAGACAACTCTCAATTAATGATAAAATAAGAATATAAACAAGAGAAAGTTGCTCAAATAATAAATATATCCCTCTTTTCCCAATTCTAAGATTGTGAAATCAAGTACCATCAATGAATGTATGTCTAATAAATAGTTAATAAATAGTTTTCTCTTTTTGTTAAAGAAACTTTATGCTACCTATCTTATTAATCCCCAATTTTAGCTCATAAAATTTATTGGAAAAAAGTTCTCTACTCCTAAAATGTCTATATTTTATCATCTCCATAGTCACTTATAAAATTATACTGAATATGTAACTGTTATCATAAAATCTCAATGACATTTGAAGCAAGCTTCGCAGAATCGGCTTTTTGAAGCCAATGCTTGAATATTACAACAAAATTAGCTTGTTCAATGTAACACTATATTTATTGACTAGTTTCACTTAATCGCGATTTTTAGAACAACTTATATCGTAAAATGCTAATAAACTTTCTAGTCTAAGGATCTTGAAATATTATCGATATCAAAAGGGAACAAATTCTAAGTATAAAACAACAATAAAATGATCCTCATATGTGATCTTGGTTCACTGGAGTGAGTTGAGACAAGAAGAGTTCAAGAATTGCTCTTTCTCTAGGTTGTGACACTGGAAATGGATCATCCCCTATTATAATCGAAAAATAGGAATTAACGACAGATAAAATTTCGGAGCTAGTTACCAATCCTATTTAGAGACGGATTATGAAGAATGTATAGAGTAAAATATATTGATACCTGTTGTATATAACGGTGGCCACGGAGCGTTATTGACATCGATTATGCCATCGAACGATGATGGACGAGGCGGATTATTTTGATCAAATCGACTATTTGAACTCAAATGATCTGTTCCAGCAGGGACATTCACACCGTGAAGTTGATTTAAAGATGGTGGTAACATGTGTTGATCAGCTTCATCTCTGTACATAACGAATTTGTTATTCATTGGCTCGACTAATTCAAATTTAACGTTTCTTCATTCTCAGGGCTCGAACACAGAACTCTGATTAAAAATGGAAGATCGATCATATCCGTTTCACCACACCCTATGGTGGTCATTAACTATATATTTATTTTTTGCTTCTTTGAATGTTAATTGATGTCCTTTTGTTCTTCTATTTTTAGACATAAATAAAAGGAATCTAAGAAAAACAAGTACTATGATTGTTTTATAAATATAACAATACACATTTTTGAGCATCTTAGATGCTAAAACAAAGATTGTGAAAAATTTGAAGTATACATTATGATTCCCTCGTTCATTTTTCACCGAACCAACTCACAGAAAAAATATATGACGAAGAAAAATAGAAACCTTACTAGTTTTTTCCTTTTCAATCGATTCAATAAAAAATAGTACTGAACATTTTTTAGTGGGGAAATAGTGATTTTTTTAGCAGCGAGAGACGAAAAATACCTGAAGGGAAGAAGGCCACTGGAATCAAGAAAATTGAGAATTTGGACATGAGGATCTCTTTGTGAGTGTGGAACCCAATCCATAAATGTACTATTTGCAATTGCATCACTTGTTGCCACATTATTCACCATGTTCACATTTTGTCCTGAAAAATCCATCTAAAATTTACCCCACCCCCCACACAAACAAACAAAAAAAGAGAAATTATTAGGTGTCAATTGTGTCAAAATTATTTCTAATTGAACAATATCACAAAGTTATAATGAATGAAACTAACCTGTGGCTGTGTAGTGTTTTGTGTTTGTGGAGAGTGATAATTTTCCTCCAATACTTGCTGAGTTGATCATTACATCCAAATTAGAAGTGAGTTCAAATCAAATGACTTATAATATAATGTATATTCAGAACAGATTTATAAACATCGTATCAAATACTTCATTTGTTCAAAATTTATGTAATACTGTTTGATTCGATATGAATAGAAAAAACTCGTGCAACTTATAATAATAAAACAAACCTCAGACATTTGTGTAATTATATATTATCCAATCAGAGTAAAATGAAAATTATAAAGTCAAAATTATTTTTAAATATAAAAAAAATGATTTTCTTTTTTTGAAATATACTAAGAAGCAGAGTGTTTCACATAAATTGAGAGAGCGGGAGTAATTGACTCGATAACTTACTTTGCGAGCTTGAACTTGTTTTAGTGTCTCTTGGAGTATTTCTTCCCTATATTGTGCCTCACATACTGTGGTAATTTCACAAAAACCACCTTCATACATTCTGTAAAATAATAAATGGTTTAATTTTATAATTAATTCTTTACACATCGCATTATCAGCTTATATAACTTAAATTTTTTTTATCGTTATAAAATATTTACCTTAGTCGCCTTTCCATGTCTTCTACTTGAGTTTTGTATCTAATAATTTCTTGTTGAAATTCCTCTATGTGGGAATCAACACTTGATGGGCTACTTCACGTATAATTAAGAACGAAAAATTATTATTTAAAAATTAGAAGCTAATTTTTTTTAAAAAAATTTGCATAATTTCATAGTAAACAGGTTAGAGATGTGTATATATATTAAAGATTAATAAAAAACCTTGGTGCTTGATAAGTTCGATCTGCTTCACATTTTAGCTTAGCAATAGCCCTTTGGAGATGCTGCAAAATTCATCCAAAAAAGAGAAATAAAAAATTTAATTAATTAAATTAAATGAAAAAGAAAAAAACAAATAAATCAAAAGCCAACAATTTGTACCTCTTGGTTATGTAGCCTTTTGTAACAGAAAGCACGTACAGACAAGGATCAAAACAAACAAAGACAAAAATGCAAAAACACATCAATATGAGCTCAAGAAAAGAAAAAAATAAAATAAATTAAATTAATTTTCTATGTACGAAACTAGTAGTTACATAAATTCGAAAATCGAATCAATAAATTTTGAATATAATAAATAAAATTACCTTCCTCGATCATGCTCCGGAAGATTCACATAACGTGCCATAATATCTTCAATGCTGTTGAAAAAAAATTAAAACCCCAATTATTTTAGAAAAAAAAATAATTTTATCCTTTCCTTTTTAAATTCATCAAGGTTCGAAAGGAATAGGAAAATTAAAGGAGAAAATCACAAAATCAACGTTTAAGTAACCAATCGATTGAATTATTAATTTCATGTTTTAAAATTGGAGTGAGAAATTCGACTCCCACTATCAACAAGACAAAAATCTAAATAATTCATCATTGAGCTATTAAAAATTTAAAAAAATTAAGTAGAAGGAAATAATTTTTATAAATAGCACCTTTCATTTGAGCAAGTACCTGGTCCGTTTGAACTGACTTTTAGCTTATAACGTATAAATCAAAGTCCTATACTAGAATTTTAAACTTATAATTTTTGATTTATTTTTATTATTTTAATTTAAAATAAATATTTATAAGCATTTTTTAATTTTACACAAACATTTCAAAACTACTTAAAAATACTTAAAATAAGTCAATTCAAACAGATACTAACTCAATCTGAATCCAAAAAAGAGAGAATTACAAAATAAACCATTCAAATAACTAATTAGCTAAGTTATTAAGTCAATTTTTTTCGAAGAAATAGAAAAACCGATTAACTGAGCTAATAAGAAAGATCGTAAAAAATTAATTGTTAAGAATTAAAACGAAAAAAAAAATATACTTAAAAAAAAGTATCACCTTTTATTTCCAGAGAAAGTACTAACTCGACCAGAGGGAGAGAACATGATGAGAGCAACATCAACATCACAAAGTACAGAAAGTTCATAAGCTTTCTTGATAAGACCATTTCTTCTTTTGGAGAAAGTGACTTGCCTATTTGTTGTATTCTCTATTTTCTTGATTTGAAGCTTTACTCTCCCCATCTCTCTATACCCCCTTTTTTGATAATAATAATAAAGATGCTAAATATAGAATTATTTTTCTACTCCTAAGATATTTATTTCACTTATTTTGTGAAAGAAAATAATAATAGTACTAAAAGATATGGTGGGGGTTGGGGAAATTAAGTAAAGAAGGAGAAAGGTAGAAAGGAAGGAAAATGAACAACTGGATTTGGAGTCATTAGGCCATATGACGCCATAAAACTTTGGCCGCAGAAATATTAAGAGATGGATGACGTACGGTGTGCGATTTCGATTTAATTAGAGCTTAAATATGAAATTAGATTAGGTTTAATTCACGTATTTTTGTCATTCTTTAACATTTCACTTCACGCTCATGCTTAGCATTTGGTGATAGTTTTGATTTTGAGAATCTCGACATCAAGTGAGAAGGAACCTGCTCTGAATTCTGATACCATATTAAATTAGATCTTAGATCTAACTCACATCCCAAAAACTAGCTCAAAGAAAAGAGAATTGTCAAATCTTATAAAAACTGTATCTATTTTATTAACCATCGATATTAAATATTAAATATCGAAGAAAAAGATAGACGGCGGTCTAGTTTAATTTCTCGATCGGGGCCTCTTATATCAAAGAGCTTCACCTATATGTACTCATTGAAATTTTAGACAAATTATATTATGTATAGTAAGAGATTTTGTATTTAAACGACGACGAACAATTAAGTTGCACCTTGAAGTTATAAACTAGCCTCTTAGGAATAATATTGCAGTATGAGTTTGATACATAAAAGATTAAATTATCGATTTATTATATAGAGTTTTAGTTTATATACAGAAAGTTAAATTATCGATTTTTATAAGTATATAATTTCTTATTAGTAATTTAAGATGAAAATTGAACAAGTTATCGATATTATTATAACAACAAAATTATATATAATTATTTTGATTGCAGAAATATTATAATTTACTTCTTGTGATAGTACATTTTGTATGACTTGAATGGACTGACTAAATTAATAACAACAAATTTTTTAAACTGTTAAATGTCTTCAATATTTATATTTTCAATCTTGATAATATTTCTGCGATGATACAGTCCTTGATAAATGTATTTGAGTCTTTGATCAATGTATTTGTTATATTGTCTGATCATAAATTCATAATATTATCAGTGTACCTGTTTTAATTATATTATCAAGTATGAAGATTATTTTAAAATGAACAAAATAAATAAGACTAAGCAAATTAAGCATTTATGAAATGAGAAAAAAATACATCTTTAATCATTAAGTCGAATTATATTTTAAAATAATAATTTTGTTTTACTTCTATTATACTGGACGGATATTTAATAACAAAAAGCTAAAAAATAATCCCACCATCATGAGCTTAGTGGAACATGTTTGGTTTATTACGTTTCCTTATAGGATTAGAAATTAAATATGTGAGCATCTTAGATATAATATAAAACATGTGATTTTAGTTGTTGGAGAAATTGTTGTGTATGAAAATTAATGAAATTCTAAAAAAATATTGATAAAAAAAAGAAATGTAATATTATTGTTGAATGATCAGATATATTCAAAAATTTATCTGATTTTATTTTAAAATTAATAATATCATATAATATTAAAAGTCGACTTCCCAACAGCTATATTCTTGATCTAACTTTTCACATCAATACAAAGCTTTCATCAGAAATCCAACTAAAATAATATATATATCAAAACTTAAAAATTATTCAATTTTAAAAAATTCTTATCGAATTATCTAAAACCGCCCTTTCTCGAATCAATATATGTTACTCGTAGTAATTTTGAAGATGGGGTAGGATGACATAAGTTGTGCATGTGATAGCAAAGGAAAAAGAGAACATGTAGAGGGATAATAAAGGTCAATATGACGGAAGAAAGAATATACATTATATATCGAAAATTGAAAAATCACTCTTTTTATACTTTAGTTCAATAATATTCTAAATATTATGTAATATTTTGATCTAGAATGAGTTTAAAATATATTTTTAAATTAAAATATAAATAAATGACATTTTTATTGGATCTAAATTCCCAATGAGTTTTGATAATATATAGGTGGATATGACATTTTAGGCAAGACGTGTCCTATGTTTCCTTGATTCCTCGACACCCATAAAACTCTGCCTCCCCACAGTTGCACTGCACGTGTGCTTTTCCCCTTATTTTCTCTTTGTAAAATAATCGGAGAATCAAAGAATATGGTGTACTGAATTTTATTTTATTAATACAGTATAAAATAACTGCAATATAAAAGATATTGTATCGTGAATGAAAAGAAGGGAAGCAACTTTGTGATATATATATGATTCATGCATTAATTAATAAGTAAATTTATATTATTTAATTGTTTATTATAATTATAGTCTGTTATAATTATCATTCGCAATTAATATTATACATTAAATATGTTTGCTGATTTCAAATTTGTATAGTTAGTCATGTTTGTATAATTTGCAACAAACAATTCTTCGTTTGATTCGAATATGTATACGGTCATTTGTATTTGTATATTCGATAATTTCCTTTGTTTTTTTTTTTCATTTTTGTTACGATATATATTTCAATTTTTTTATGTATAACTTTTTAAGTTTGTAGTCAAATTTGGCACATTATAATTTATATAATGTAATTTTTGTAATATATACTGTATCTATAATTGTTTAAATTTCAGATGTTTAATTTGTATCAACTCGTTATTTCGAATTTTATTATATTTGTATAATTCTACACTTTATATTACTCAATCATACAAAAATAAGTGAATTATACAAATGTATCCATGAATTATGCAAAAGAGATTCGAATTATATAAATTATTGTCCTTCTCGCTCGATTCACTCCTTTCCCTCGTAATCTCACTTGCCATTTATACAATTATCTAAGCAATATACATGTATAAAATTTACCTCTCTCCCACTTTTTATCCTCTCTCGCTCGACTCTTTCCTCCTCTCACAATCTCGCTCAACACTCATCTTTTCATAACATGTGGCTACAATTCATAATTAGCAAACTATATTTATAGAGCATAATTAGGCTATTTATAAGTGGCTATATGCGAAAAATTTTCAATATTGAATTTGATGGGCTATTTATATAGTGTATGGTTCTTCGTTCTTCTTTGTGTGAATCGGTGGGCTTCTCATTGGGCTTCCACTCTGCTATACCCCAAAAACTTAAGCATGTCTTGGGAAACTTCTCATTAGGTGACAAGATCTCTGCTTCAACATAGATATTAGTATTACAAAAAAAAAAAAGTAAATTATTTAGATAAATTATAGTTTGAAATTTTAAATATTACATGTCTTAGCAGATTTTGCTGTTTTCAGATACATGTATATCGAATATATGAGGTCAAATTTAAGTATAAGATACATTGTATTCAACTGTATTCGCATGTATATGTGATAATAACGAATCTCGTTCGTCTCTCACCATGAATCTGGTAATTCAGATACATGCAAATAAATATAAAGACATGTATCTAGAGTGTATCTAGTGTGATTTACATGTATCTAAGATATATAAGAATCTCACCCATCTCCCTCTCAATATCGTTTGTCTCTCTTTATTTTTGTGTATTTGGTAGCAAAAATATATGAATTTTCGTGATTCTTAAAATGAAAGTTGCATGAATTTACTTCGTCCATTTTAATCTGTTTGTCTGATTTTAACTTGACATAAATATCGAAAAAAGTAAGGAACTTTTTGAATCATGTAGATAAATTACAGATATGTAAAGTTTATTAAAATATCTTTTAACTTTATGAACTTTAACATATCACGTGAAACATTAAAATTAAAATATTGTCAAAAAGAAAAAGATACATCCCTTTAAAAATAAATTAAAAAAATCAGAAAAACAAATAGAAACGAGAAAGTATATAATAAATAAACAAAACCGTTCACCATTATTTGCCCAAACTTTAGTATCACTACTATAGCTAGAGGACACTTAATTCCAAGATTTTTGACCTTAACTTAAGATTTTCTCAACAAACAAAAAATAAATAAAAGAAGACTTAGATAGTTAGATTTGGTGAACAGTAACGAGCCCTCCCATTTTTCTTCTCATCCCTAATTTATCTTAAAGAAAAGTATAAAATACAGGACTTAAGCAAAAGTTATTAAATTTTTGATAAATTTAAATTAGGTTTAAGATTTCATGAGGAAGGTTCATTGAAAATGATAGAACTTACTTTCATAAATTTAATTTGATAATGTTACAACATTATCAAATGAAAAAGAAATGATAGAAGCCAAAGAAAAAAAGGCAAGTGTGGAAGAAAAAATTGGGTCACTTTAACGCAAAGAGAAAATAAAATGATACAGCGTGGAGATTAATCTATTGACTTTGAAATTTAAGCATCAATTGTTTTGCCAATTTCCATGTTTTTACAAAAAAATAAATAATGGTAGCTTCCTAGTTCCTACCTAGGATTGGACCCCCTAAGTTTGGGATAACCGATTTATTAAACGAGTTCAAAATTTAAATTTTATTTTTGAAATTTATATAATTATTTTTATATGTGTATATTTATACTGGTTTTAGACTTTTAGTTGAGTCGATTAACTTTACATTATATGCGTCACTGCTTAGAGTTTTTTTTTATTTTTACGTGGCAGACTTATTTGACGTTAGTGTGTGAACCTATGTCTATTGTGGTCTTATTTATCTTTTTTTTTATCGACAGCAAACAATTTATAAAGTAAAAAGAAATTCTCGTTTTTAATTTTTATCATCTATTTTAATATTAAATATTCCTCGATTTATTATATTCACATCTTTAACAGCTGATACATACTTTTCAGATTTAATTATATAACTGCAATTTTAGAATGTTTATTTAATTTTTTTTTTATTATTATTATTATGTGTGAAAATTTCCAGTCAAATGGTGGAAGACTCTGCGCAATACAGTTTTTCCAAAAAGAAGAGAGAAAAAGGAAACTTCCATTATTCAAGGGTTAGACTGTGACCATTTATTTGATAGTATTTTCATTCGGTATTCAGAGCTCACATTAGAATTTTGATTAAATTCAAATCGCTTTGCAGGGCCTACACTCCTAATAGAATTTTCTTCATATTCAGAGATCAAATCCGAGACTTCCAAAGTCTCTTTACGTAAAGAAGATAATTAATTTTCAATTGACTAAAATAAATTGAAATAATAAATTAGCAGATTTATACTAGTGAGACATGCAATCCATGTTATGTCTCAAATTTCCTATTAAAACATATTTTGAGCCTCTTCATTAGAACTCCTCTCTTTTTTCTTTTTCTTTTAGTGATTGATCAAACACATAATTTTAAAATTGGAGAAAAAAGATGGTTAACGTTTGAACAACTCTGCTTGTCAATAACAAAACAACATTAAATGTAATAATAATTATGTGTGATCAACCTAAGGACGATTAGTTGACAACTTTTATTGCACACTAAAGTTTTCTTTGGAACGTTGCTTTCACTCAATAGTGGAAGTATATATAGGTAGAAGAATAGGTATGGTGGCTAGTAATCGTATAAATTGTTAATCGTCTAGTGTAACACATTAAAAAATAAAATAAAAAAAATTACTCCGTTGGTTTAATAGTTACTCAAAAACACTTGAACTAGATGAAATATATAAATATGACAGCTAACAGTAGTAAAGAAATGATGAAAATCTAAGGACTAGATTAATATGCCTAATATGTTTCCTTAAAAATCAAGACTATTAATTGGTATCCCTACTTTAATTAATAGATAGACTTCTTTTGGAATAAGTTTTGTAGTATAGAATCTATATATTTTATTGCTATTGCCTCTTATTTTGACAATAATATTGCCAAGGATTCGTAATAATTTCTCAAAACCTTTAATCGGATACTTTCTTCTCATTTTGTGTGTCACTATTTTATTTATTATGCCATTAAAGATTAATTATTTTCAAAAAAATTATAATCTAAAACAATTCTTAAATATCACCTAATTTTTATTGAATAGTTAGCTTTACTCTTTATTATACCAATATAATGTTTTTTTTTAAAAAAATAAATAATTTCATATGATTTTGAATTTTCCATCTAATAACTGAGCTCATTATCCACGCCATTGACTAATGTCCCCTCAAACACAAGTCTTCCATTTAAACCCCAACAATATAAATACTAAAAAGTGTAACAACTCAACCAACACATTCACTTTCCCATTTACAATGGATTACACACGTTCACCATTTTTGTATGCTGCTCCTCTTCTCTTAGCTTTCTACATTATCACCAAACATTTTTTACGCAAATTCCATAATCATCCACCAGCTCCATTTCTAACTTTCCCAATTATTGGCCATCTTTATCTCTTCAAAAAACCTCTTCAACGTTCCTTAGCAAAAATCTCCGATCGATATGGCCCTGTTCTTCTCCTCCAATTCGGTTCCCGGAAAGTTCTTCTCGTTTCATCGCCCGCCGGAGCGGAAGAGTGTTTCACGAAGAACGACGTCGTTTTCGCAAATCGCCCTCATTTGATGGCCGGAAAACATCTAGGTTATAATTTTACATCGTTGGCTTGGAGTTCTTATGGAGATCATTGGAGAAATCTACGGAGAATTACTTCCGTTGAGATGTTTTCAACTCATCGTCTTCAAATGCTTCACGGAATTCGTGTGGATGAAGTGAAATCTATGGTTAAGAGGATTAATTCCTCTGCTATGGCTGAAAAATCTGTGGATATGAAATCCATGTTTTTTGAGCTGATGTTGAATGTAATGATGAGGACGATTGCAGGAAAAAGGTGCAAATTAAATCCGTAACTATTTCATCTAAAAGTTTAAACAGAAATTTACCTTTTTTATTTATTCAATTCCGTAAACTTGTTCTTATTTGTGCATGCCCTCGTTATATTTGTAGATGTGAATCCAATAAGTTATATGCTAAAGTTTAATTTTATTTTATTTACTTAATTATATTTTCAAACAGGTACTACGGAGAGAATGTGGAGGATATTGAAGAAGCTACAAGATTCAGGGAAATGGTAGAAGAGACTTTCAGGATCGGTGGGGCGACGAATGTCGGTGACTTTCTGCCGGCGTTGAAGCTGTTGGTGAGGAAATTGGAGAAAAGTTTACTTGTGTTGCAACAGAAGAGAGATGAGTTTATGCAGGGACTGATAAAAGGTTGCAGAAAGAGAATGGAGAAAGACGGAACTGTTACTGATTCGGAGATTGAAGGGAAGAAGAAATCGTTGATTGAAGTGTTGTTAACACTGCAAGAAAAGGAACCGGAATATTACAAAGACGAAATAATCAGAAGCCTTATGCTTGTAAGTCACTTAAATAATGCATTAATCCTAAAAAAATTTAAGCATATTATTTATCGAATCGAAATCCATAAGGATTCATTAGGGGTCGATTCTCCATGCCATTGTCTTCTTTAGTTACACTCATTATACCAGTGCGATTTACTTTTCTATGATTTAAGAGCTATTTAATGAGAGCAGGTTTCAATAAGTTTAGTACAAAGTTGAATGCCAATTTGGAGAATACCATGGATGAAGACCTACCACTAGTCCGCTTCTAGCTAGTCAAACTATTTGCGTTTAAAAAAGGAAAAGAAAAATAGATAGATAAAAAGAAAGAGTATTATCCTTCATAACATACCATTTAGCTTGACTACAAATCACATTTATGTCTTTTAACTTTGAGTGTTTACAAGCATACGTTTAAATTGTATAAAATTGAACAAATGAACACACATATCCTACATGACATCCTCCATGTCATTTTTATCCTACGTGTATTGTGTCATGTATGACTCATGTGTCTACTTGTTCAAGCATCTGTTTGTGCATGCCCAAAGTTGAAGGACATAAATATAAAATGAAGTTAAATGACACATTTATATATTATGCCATAGTTACCTAAAAAATAAGATAATAGAACCTTCTACAAGAGGATTAGGTAAAATCCAAATAAAAAAGGGAAATAAATCATTCTAGAA
Source organism: Solanum lycopersicum (assembly GCF_036512215.1). Classification (NCBI taxonomy): domain Eukaryota; kingdom Viridiplantae; phylum Streptophyta; class Magnoliopsida; order Solanales; family Solanaceae; genus Solanum; species Solanum lycopersicum. The sequence goes on along the minus strand of NC_090803.1, from coordinate 64,870,491 downwards.
GTACTATGTTGAAATATTGTAATTCCAATATGGAAAGATAGGATTTGGTGTGGAAAACTTTAATGTATTTTCAATTTGATTAATAGCCTATAAGATGAACATTGGTCAAATATTCCCTTTAGGAAAATAATCGATCAACCGCAAATGACACCACTAATACACAAAATATAAATCGTTTAATGACTTCTTTTTTGACTTTGAGATAAACAAGGATTTTTTCTTTGAAACGTAAGCTGTAGTTGGTTGTTGTATCGATATGAATTAAACATTTGTAGTGTCCAAAACAATTGTCCCCAATTTATTGTATTAAAAAAATCTTAACAAAATTCGTACGGATTTAATATTTGAAGCATGTTCTTTCTAGAACGACAATAAAATAAAATACTTTGTCTGGATTTCATCTTTCATGTTGTTATTAATGTGTAAATAATAAAACTTGATAATATTTTGATATTTGTAGGTACTATTAGCAGCAGGTACTGATACTTCAGTTGGGACAATGGAATGGGCTTTATCACTTATGTTAAACCATCCTGAAACACTGAAGAAAGCACAAGCTGAAATCGACGAACGTATTGGCCATGAACGTCTAATCGACGAGTCAGACATGAACAACCTACCTTACCTACGTTGCATTGTAAACGAGACGTTCAGAATGTACCCTGCAGGACCTCTGTTAGTCCCCCACGAGTCGTCTGAGGAGACCACTGTGGGAGGCTACCGTGTACCTAGAGGTACAATGTTGCTTGTGAATTTGTGGGCTATACACAACGATCCTAAGCTTTGGGATGAACCAAGAAAGTTTAAACCAGAAAGATTTGAAGGACTAGAAGGTGTTAGAGATGGGTACAAAATGATGCCTTTTGGTTCTGGAAGAAGGAGTTGTCCTGGAGAAGGATTGGCTGTTCGAATGGTTGCATTGTCATTGGGATGTATTATTCAGTGCTTTGATTGGCAACGGATTGGCGATGAATTGGTTGATATGACTGAAGGAACTGGACTCACCTTGCCTAAAGCTCAACCCTTGGTGGCTAAATGTAGCCCACGACCTGTAATGTCTAATCTTCTCTCTCAGATATGAACACAATTCGTCTCAAACCACATGACCAAACTAGTATATTATTCATATTGGTCATCTATGTTATTGTATTCTAAAAATGATATTGAGCTAAAATTCAGAGTGAGTATTATATGCATTTTCCATTCTTAAAGAACATTCATTTCTTTGCTAGTACTATTGGCACGTTCTTTGATATATAGAAAAACATGTCTAGTTGTTACTTACCAAGATATCTATATAGTATAGGCAGTTAATATTGAATCTTTCTAGCTCGTTGGACAAGACCGCCTAACTAATGAATCTGGTTTGGCTCAACTTTCCGATGCATCACCAATGAGACAGTGGTGGATGCATCCAGCAGACCCTTTACTTGCACCTCGCTTTTCATCAGAAGAGTGTGAGGTTGCAGGTTATCAACCAACCGCGGGATCATTGATATGTGTAAAGGAACTGTATTCACAAATTCATAAAAGGTTCAGCCTCTATTGGAAAAATGTTGTCCACAATTAAATATGATCAAACTTCTTTCTGAACTATGATTCTGGCCATAACTGTACCCCATCATCTCTAAACAAAAAAGCATTTCACATCCTGACTTCTTTGTTCTTTCGTTCTGGGGAGTCGGTGAGGAAATATAATGACAAGTACGAGATACAGTGAAAAATGGTGGCAAAATGTACATGCACAAAATCGTTTATACCTGCAAAATTTGTACGCCTGCACAAGCAGAGATATCAAAGGATCACTTCTTTGTGGAGTAGATCCAGTTCCTAGATCACCAACTATAGCTTCCATTCTGTTCTGTTTAAAGTATATTTTACACCAAAGTCAACTAAAAAAGAAATGAAAATGAACTCCTAATTATTAAGCATGAAAACAGTAGCTTATGGAACTCCATATGACAGGAATGACATGAAAGTAACAACAGTACTGCAAGTGTCCGTATGTTGACAAAGGATAAAAGGGCAGCCGGTGCACAAGGCATCCTGCGTTAGTAGGATTCAGGGGGATGAACCCCAAGGGAATGCAAGCATTAGTGTCTGCTTACGCGGCTGGAATCTGTGACCTCGGAAACAACTTTACCTAGTTTTAAACCTTGTATACAAGAAGTACCCATATACTCAAAAGACTCATCTACCAGTATCAAACCATGGATGATAAAGCATCTTTAACATCAAGAGCCCGTTATCAGAAGAGAATCCGGGAATTTAAGAAATTGAATTGCTGATTAGTTCAGGAGTACATAGGCAACGTTGCTTCACATAATAATAGAAGACCAGGGTAGTCCAAGGGTATAAAAGTAACCAAGAAGCCATGTAGATCCAAACTCTTGACTTCACACTTTTAATTATGACTTCTTAACCACTAAGTTGTGTGACTTCTTAGAGTTGAATATAAGATAATTATGCGTTTGATGATTTTTGTCCTCGACCAACTATTGTGCCTCTTCCTTCTCAAATTCGATTAGATTTCTTCTGCCTAGTACTCAGACTGGTCAGACAAAAGTAAAACCAAAGAAGAGTGCAACAAGATTAGTCACGGTAAACTTTCATGTGAAAGTTTAAGGTTTCTTTTCTAATTCTCATCCCTTTAAATTAATTGAGAGCGATACGTTACTTGTATATTTGTTTATAATCACAGATTGCACTGAAAGCTAGCATGTTTTCACTGACTGATCATTAATCAAATGGTTCTTTGGCCTTTGTTTCACAACAGGATTTATATATCTGCCTAGACGTATCTCTCTTGTTTAACTTCTTCTAAGCAAATAAAAGTTAATTAATTGGCAGAAAGTACTTCATGTAAACGCCCCCCTTCCATGTTATTTCACGCTAAGCTTATTTAGACTGTTTCTATAACTAAAATACTTCCCTTTTATGAATTTTGTCTAGAAAAGGAAGGAAGGGGGGGAGTGGAGTAATAAGATAAACAATACTACCGGAAAAGACAAGTGAAATCAGTTTTTCCAGCAGACCTTGATTTCAGTTGTTTCATATTAAATGGATGACGTTCCTATCGACAAGTGACAATACACAAACAAACAACAAAGTTTTCAAGAGAGAAACTGTAAGATGTATCATATACCATATATATATAAAACGTCCAAATCAAAACGCAAAAGCAAGAAAATGTCATTGCTCCGGAAGATCCAAATAGCCTTACGTCTTTCCCTGCTTCAATAACTAATCACTGACACAATCAATTCAAGGGCGGCCCTATTTCGGGGAGGTTCACTTTGTGTATCTAATTTAATTCTCTTCAATAAGGATCTACTTTAATTCCTTCTTGTTAAGCTCAGTAAGGCCAGCTAATAAACAGAGCCAAGTCTTGACAACTAACCAAAACGATCATGGATTAAACAACTACCTCGTCTAAAAAAGACTTGTTACTTAATTTAGCTAACATAAGTTAGATGCATATCTTAATTATTTCAATCTAGCATAGTCAAATCTAGATAAATTATCAGACATAATAGTGATCATCTTTATCCTTTTTGAATGAAACAGTCTTTAGCTCTACTTCCTACTGCTGTTCTTTGTTCTATATAAAATCAAATACCATTTTCTTCACAAGCTATTAAACCTTCACTCAACCTGCTAGGTAAATCTTTCCACAAAGCCTTATTTTTTAATTAAGAAAACGACTTTGTGGTGCCCAGGCCAGCTTACGAGCTTTCCACATAGCCTAACTCAAAGCCTCAAATCATTATGGCGTGGTGATCTTTCTACCTTATGGTTCTAATCCTGTCCTCCCCTTGTTTCATCACCTTGAGCAGCATAGTACTCCCTCAAATTCAATTTCAAATTCAATTTATTTGTCTTAGTTTGATCGGACACAAAGTTTAAAGAATGACTTGTGAATCTTGTGGGCTTCAACAACAACAAAATAGGATCTAGCCGTCTAGGGATACACAATGGTCGGGCTTAAACTAAAGATACAAAAATAACATTTAATCTTGTGATTTAACTATATCACGTGGGCTGTTCAAACTAAAGAGTTACCAAATTTGTAAAGGAACATTCTTTTATTAAAAAGAAAGTAAGACAAACAAATTGATATCGACAGAATAATACTTATATAAAGACTGATATCATCTTTGCCAATATTTATTACTGAGTCATATCTTACATAATCAACAACATTCTCAACAAGAAAACTGAGAAAGAACCATAATAGTGATTTTTAATACAGGAATGAGAAACAAATCCTGAGTAATTATACAGATAACTTCATAACAAGTATTATTATGATGGTAAAAATAAAACAATTGTGATAATCAATAATCATTTTTACCAATTTGATATGCTATTTGGCAGACACCTCAGCGGAGACAATTGAGTGGACATTGGCTCATTTGCTAATTAACAATTCTCGAATAAATTAAAATTAAATCAATTTTGATCGATTTTAAAATTATTAAAACAAAACCAACTTACTGTTCCTGCCTCGTGAATTATCCAAAGATTGTCGTCCGACGGTGATAAGTGTGGAATATTAAACTATATACATTAAGTTTATACGTTGATAAATTACAGTTAATTTATTAGTTAATTGTTTTGAATCTATCGTATTCAAAATACTTTTTTAAAAATATGTTTCTTAATTATTTCTCTATTTTATTCCTTTATTTGGTTTATACCAAAGTTATTTTTAAATGGTAAAAGGGGCAAAGATATGTTCAATTTTATTACTTAAAGTGAATATACTCCTTATTACAAACTGGTGTTTATGTACACTCATCTTGAATAGATAGATGGTGTGTGTATATATCTTCTTTGTCTAACAATTAGTGTATAATCATCCTTTCATTAATAGATTAAATTAAAAAAATATAACATAAAACTAATTTTTAAATTTAAAAAATATCACGGAACTTTACCAAATTAATTCATCCATTTTGTTTATCCCTCAAGACCCGACCGAAAAAACAAACTCTTTATTAGGTTCCGACTCAAACACATTTTATGAGTGAGTAGATGAGGAATTGAGTTTTTTTTTTTTTTGATAAGGTTCGGAGGGTAAAAATATGTGTGAAGTAATTTTTAATGTTGCCTAAATTTTTTGAAATTAAAAACTAATTTTAGATTGCTGTTTTTAATCAATAAATTGAAGCCTATCAATGAAAAGGATAAAAATATATGATTTTGATAGACGATTTTAAAAACATTCAATAATATTTAGGGAAAAGAGTCTGGAAAATATTCTAACTTTAGCCGAAATTGTTGTTACCACACCAAACTTTATTGAGGACTTTTTATCCTGCAATATTTAATAGTGTATTTTAAAAAATATGTGCCCACATGAACATATTATTATTTACAATTATGCAACTATTAAATATTACAGGGGTAAAATATTCTTTCCATAGTTTGATATCGTTTCAACAATTTCGATCAAAATTTAAATATATTTCGAAATTTTTTCCTAGTTTTTTCATAGAAAAGGTATTAGTGAACATCTTTTTATCAACACATTTAACTATTATTATCACTTTCAAACAATCCTATTCAAATATGTACCAATTACTTATAAAAAAAAGTGAAAAGACATAAAATTATCATTGAAGTTGTCTCGAATTTTTAAAAAAAGATACCTTAACTTTGCAACTGTCATATTACCCCACTAAACAATTTTGAATAGATATAATTACATCATTTTTCATGTATCTGACATAGAGAGTGGTATGCATTCTCTCTAAGAGAGTGAGCAGCCTAAAATAACTAATATAATTTTATTTTTACAAGTATTTTATTATAAAATATATTTTCTTATTTTTCTTATTATTTTAACTTTTTTTTTCTTTTTATTTTTTCTCTTTCTTTCTTCTTTCTTTTCAAAAATTCATTGTCACCTCCATTCATTGAAGAATCTTACTTTCAATGTCACCATTTTTATCACAATTTCACCTTTTTTTTTATTACTACTACTAGTTTTACTCTCTTTAGTTTTTAAAATTTTATCTAAATATTTCTTACATTTCGAACAATTCAATAAATTCATTAAATTTCAAGATGATTATGAAGTATCATATATTTTTTTTATTCGATTTCAATTAAGCTCTTTCAATTTTTTAGAAATTAATTGATTCTTTTAAAATTAGCATTTCTAATATATATGAAAAATGAGTAGTTGATGGTACCTTCAAAATTTTAAATTTTCTTAAAAAATAATTAATTTTATTATCAATAATTCAATAAAGTCTAAATAATAGTATGAATTTTATAAAGAATTTGACCGGAAAAGAAGAAGAAAAAAATAAAAAAAAGAAGTGAGTTTCAATTTGACATGGGGGGTGGGAGGTGAAGAAAAAAAAGGAAATGAATGGATTAATCACTTGTGGGAGATGGAAAATGAAATGAAATTTGAGATATATCAAAATTAAAAATAAAAAAGTAAGAGAGGGAGGGAGAAATCAAGAAGAAGAAAAAAGATAGGAAAAAATTTAAAATGAAAAAAAAATATTTTTAATTAAATTAACACATGTCATGCAATACTTGCTTCTTAAGATTTGTGGCTGATCGAAAAATGGTATTATAATATATGTTCAAAATTATTTAGTGGGGTAATAGGACAATTGCAAAGTTAAAGTGTCTTTATGAAAATCTGAGACAACTTCAATAGTGATTTTATGTCTTTTCTCAAAAAAAAAAATTTCAGATTATCAACTATTTACAACCAACTAATCAAAATTCTTTCTATTCACTAAAATAAATTAATTTATTTGGTTAACTAACCTTCAAAGCTAACTAATTATCATAAAATTACTAATTTTTTATCTGTCTATTCGAAGTATTGCCGGCCAACCCTATGTATCTATAGGATCAGATACAAAAATAAAATAATAAACATTAGCAAACTTCTGTATTCTGACTAATCAAGAAAATAAATTACATTAGCAAACTTCTGTATTCTGACTAATCAAGAAAATAAATTACAATTTCTATTCCAGGTATGAAAAGATGGGGTCGTTTGGTATGTGGACTGATTGATTATAGTTTTAAAATTATAATTTCAAAACTAATTTATTCAATTAAATACAATATAAATTTAACTTCATCCTTATAAATCCTAGCCAACCAACTAAGATTCCCCACTCAATATTGATAAAACAACAACATAAAAATTCTAACAATCGTATCATAACATAAACCCATACAGAAGAAGTTAAGCCACCCATGACCAAATGATCATATCAGTACAATGAGAAAAATAATAATATACGCAAACCTTAGTCCTTATTCCAACTTCATAAAAATACGCAATAGATTTATAATTCATTTTTCTTGTAAATAAACTTGAAATCAATGTTAGCAAGTTAGTAATCATCAACTATTCACAAAAGTAGTCTACTCAATAGATTGCATTAAACTTATTAGCTCCTTATACTTTCTCCTAGTATTAATTTAACTTGGTAGCGTTTTTTTTTTTTTTGCCTTCCTTTTATTAGACATGATCGCTTGATTGAGATGTAATGTCAGGATTATTTTAACCCTCAATTAAAAAAAAAAACTTTCCTACCAAATATATCGCTAAACCAACTAATTTATCATATGATAAAAATATACACATTATATGAATATGTATGTTATAAGTATACTACATGTATGTTTGGTGCAAAAATATTTTTTTGCATAATATATAAATTAGATGACTGAATAATTCAGGCCCGTGTAACTTTCACATAATGCAAAATGAGCAGGGGTTGGGGGTAGGGGTGGGGTGGGGAAGAAACAAGTTGACTTTATTTTTTTCACTGTTGTGTATGAATATTGACAAATTGACATTTATTACTAGTGACTAGTGATGTTAGGGGTCCCTACAATGTTTACTCAAAGCTAAATCTATTAAGGACTTTTTTTTCTTTTTCAATCACGTAATCGTAAGATGCATGCTTCCTTCAAATAAATTTAGTAGAAAAAATGCAACAAAATAGAATAATAAAATACAATAAATACAGGAAAAGGACAAGTGCGTTTGCTTTTCAACTATACTAGATTTCTGCAGAACCATATTTATTAAATAGATTAGGTTCCTGTATATCAACCAGTAACAATACACAAACAAACAACCTACGTTTAAAGAAGAAAACGTAAGCTGTATCAAATATATATATATATATATAATACACTATTACAACGTTGAAATCAAGATGCAGAAGCAAGTAGACTAACCATGGCCTACCAGTCAATAAACCAGATGATAACTAAGAAAAACTCGAGGATTAAATTCCAATCGAAAAAGAAATTAGGTGATTTATTTCCATCACATGTATTGATGGAAGCCAAGGAAGGTAGCAATCGTGAAGTCAATAATTTCATCAAGAATATATGTAGTTTGGGACCGTTAATCCAAACATCAGAGAAAAATTATAAAATATTTCATTTAAACCAACTTCAAACATGGACTATGCCAACTAAATAATTGTCTGAAGTGTTTAAGACTGTTAGGTCAAACATCATATACTATGCTGAAATGTGTGCAAATATACCATAACACTTTGATCATATGTGAATGAACTTCAATCATTCCAACAAACATTCAACTTTGAGTATGTTTAAAAATGTTCTCGAAATGGATAAATTTGCAAAAAAAAAAAAGTCGCCTATGACTTAAATAGTGGTCCCAAAATCGGATATTCGTATACTTCAGCACAAGCTGTGTGTAAACTAACGTTAGCAAATATTAAATTCAATTAGGGGCCATTGCTCCAATAAAATAAATTAGAGTAAATCCAGAAAAATTGCGTCTTGCCATTCGTCATCAATCATCAATTGCCTAAATAAATTCAAAGGTCCTCTTTATTGGATGTTTAATTTGTTAGTATTTAATTCCTTCTTGTTTGTTTACAAGGATAACTTTACTATAAATAATAAATTTCTACAACTAACCTACATTATTAGGGATTAAACAAATACCTATTAGCCAGCAAGATACTTCTTGTTTAATTTAGATTACAAAGCCAAGATCTAATTATACTTATTTATTCTTGTCTAAGCTGTTAAGATCTTAATCCAAGCTAATAAAACTAGATAATTATCAGACATAATACTAATTCTGATCAACCATGGACAGTCTTTATTTGTATTTCCCAGTTCTCTTCTTTGTTCTTTATATCATCAGCTATCATTTTCTTCACAAGCTACAAAATCTTCCCCCTAGCCCATTTCCAGTACTACCTTTTATTGGCCATCTCTACTTATTGGGTAAACCTTTCCATAGAGCTTTATTCAAAGTCTCGAATCGTTATGGTTCAGTAGTGTTTCTTCAATTTGGCTCTCGTCCTGTCCTCCTCGTTTCATCACCTTCAGCAGCGGAAGAATGTTTTACTAAAAATGATATCATCTTTGCCAATCGTCCTGATTTTCTTAGTGGTAAGCATTTCGGGTACAATTTTACTAGCCTTGCCTGGTCTTCCTATGGAGAGCACTGGAGAAATCTTCGAAGAATTTCCTCCATTGAAGTTTTATCTTCCTATAGAATCCAGACACTATCTAGCATCCGTTCTGATGAAATAAACTACCTGATTCGTAGACTCTTTAGAGTCTCCATAGAGGGTTCGGAAAAAATTGTGGAGATTAAATCATCGCTTTTTAACTTCACATTCAATGTGCTATCGAGAATGATTGCAGGGAAAAGGTACTATGGAGAGAAAGTAGAGAACTCAAAAGAAGCTAAGCTATTCCAGGATATATCAAAGGCTACAATAACAACAATTCCAAAGGCTAATATTTTGGATTTCTTGCCATTTATGAGGTGGTTTGGTTTGCATGATGTTGAGGAGAAGATGATGGAACTACAGAAGAAGAGAGATAACTTTATGCAAAAGGAAATAGACGAGCATCGTCGATTAAAGACCAATGGTTCTTTTCCTTCAGCAGAGGTTGTGGCAGGGAAGAAAAAAATTATCATGGAAGTTTTGTTAGATTTACAGAAAACAGACCCCGAATACTACACAGATGAAACAATTAGAAGCCTAATGTTGGTAAGACTATCAGACATGATCTATATGTTTTGTTTTTATTTTTATTCCTGAAGATCCACCACAGAAGATTATTTTCATCGTTTTCTTTGCTTGTGTTATCTTGAGTTTATACTATGTTAAGCTTCAATGGAACTGGACACAAATTGGTATATTGCTACTGTTTTTTAATTAAAAGACATGCTTAGATGAATCTAAAATGTTCCGTACTAACATTGATATATACTCCCTTTTGTTTCTATTTGTTTGTATTACTTTTCTTTTTAATTTGTTTCAAAAAAAATGTTTATTTCCTGATTTGACAACACTTTAATCTCAACATCCCTTAAACTACATGATTCAAAAGTCTTATTTACTTTCTTTAACTCTGTGTCAAGTCAAACTAAGACAAACAAATTGAAATGGAGGGAATAAATAGTATAGGCAGGTGACATTGGCTTTTTTGATTACTTGTATATTTCCTACCCTACCCTGGTTCTAGATCTTGAAATGAAAGCTATATTTGGAACTTTCAAAATCATTGACCCTATTGAGTGTCTTTACTTCTGTGTATATCTACTGTTCCTTCAAAGGTTGTTGACTAATTTATACACTGTTTGTTATGCATGCAGGTCCTACTCCAAGCTGGATCAGATACTTCAGCTGTAACACTAGAATGGGCTTTTTCACACTTGCTTGACAATCCAGAAATTTTAAAGACAGCACAGACGGAAATTGACAATAAGGTTGGACAAGACCGCCTAATTGATGAATCCGATTTGGCTCAGCTTCCTTACATCCGATGCATCATCAATGAGACATTGCGGATGCATCCAGCAGCCCCTTTACTTGTGCCTCATCTTTCATCAGAAGAGTGCAAGGTTGCAGGCTATCGAGTTCCGCGTGGAACAGTCCTATTAGTGAATGCATGGGGGATACATCATGACCCTAAGGTATGGAAGGAGCCACAAAAGTTCAATCCTGATAGATTTTTAGGATTTGAAGGTGTCAAAGAGGGCTGCAAGTTTATTCCATTTGGATCAGGAAGGAGGGGTTGCCCTGGGGAGAACCTAGCAATTCATGTCATTGGATTGGCACTAGGCTCACTTCTTCAATGCTTTGAGTGGGATAAACCCAATAGGGAGATCATCGATATGAGTGAAGGCACTGGATTCACACTTTCACCAAAGGTTCAGCCGCTATTGGCAAAATGTTCTCCACGACCACACATGGTTAAACTTCTTTCTGAAATCTGATCCTAAACAAGATTCTAATAATGTATGCCATTACTTCCACATGAATAACTTAGAAAGTTTAAGATCCAATTTTCTTATTCTGTCACTCAGCGATGAAACCTTATAATATTAAGTACAAAAAACAAAGAGGAATCGTGAGGGAAGAAGAGCAAATCATTTTTTGAAGCAAGAATATAGCAAAGCATAAGGAATACCTTATAGCATAAGTTCCATAATGGTGACTATAGTACTGCAGATGATTCAGTTGTTAACAGAACATATTGATTCTTGGAGCTAACATTATAACCCGATCTTTCATCAAACAGATAGTATGCATGTTTAAACTCACAACTCGTATCAGATTATCAATAATAGCAAAGCTTCTCTAATATCATGGGCCCATTATTAGAAAGTAATCTGTGACTGTAACCTTGAATAGTCATTAGTTTAGAGAGTTAGAACTAATATGGTCACATAACAAAATTATATTATCTCAGAAAGTCATTTTTTTTATTGAAAAACATTGGAATAATCAAGAAGAGATGTGAATGCGATAATAACAATGAGTTGAGTGATCATGTAGGAAATGAACTCTCTAAATACAACAGTAACCAAAAGGAAGTAGCAATTTATAGTGCATCTTGGAGCACAAATACCAAAAGCTTCTTTTACGCGGTTAACAGGAAAGCAATTCAAATTTGAAGTCACGAATTGAATTATAATTAGATCACTTTGGGTCGCTTACCAATGTCAATAACTGATGATTACACAATTCGAACATTTAACGAAATTAGAGTTATAACTTCTTCGGCACTACACTGTCCCCTTAGAAGTTAGAGTCATGACATAATAATTAGAGTTATAACTTCTTTGGTACTATACCATCCCCTTAGAATAATGCAGACAAATTATAAAGTATAATCAATATCTTAGAGTGAAATTAACGAAAACCAAAATTAAGTTGAGCAAAGGTAAACCCGAGGCGTTTCCAAAAGAATTTCAAATAAAATTCATTGAACTTCACCAACATGACTCATAAGACTCATAAATTCATTGAGGTCAAGAAGGTATCAGCACTCGAACACACATATATGGAGAGAATCTGAAAATGAAGATGTATAATGGAAGTGAAAAAATTGAACTTACTTTGATCAGAATGTGAAGGCCTTGTTCATACTCCTATTGTTGGATTTGGCAATTGAGCAAAAGGAAGAAAATTGTGCTTCTGAGTTCCCGATTCATTGACGACCTATTCAATTTTCCAGATCTCTTCCTTTAGCGATTGTTGTTTGAAAATTAGAGTATTTAAGATGATGTTTCAACATTTTGGATCTATTGTTTTATGGGTTTCAATGATGAAAAAATTACCTGACTAAGCAAACATGCTACTATAACTATTTAAACACAGAGTATCACTTTCATAAACTATTCAGTTCTGATTTTGGTTTAATTTTACTTGGGGACAATGTTTACATGTCTAGAAATAATGATTGATATGTATCTGTGTATAAATACACTTAATACATCAGTCCATATTTGATATTGGTTACTTGATGAATGTATAAGTGCATATGTGATACCAGGTACACATATCTAAGCACGAATACATCAATGTATATTTGATACTTGATACACGAAATTGGATGAAACTGATAAAGGATACACCAGATAAAATTGATATTGGATGCATTGATGATATTGATATTGAATACATATACACTGCATATATTAATGCATATTTGATACCGGACAAATGAACCTAAATTAGAGTACATCCAGAAAAATTGTGTCTTGTCATTCGTCATCAATCTTCAATTGCCTAAATAAATTCTAAGGTCCTGTTTATTGGATGTTTACTTGTTAGTATTTAATTCCTTCCTGTTTGATTACAAGGATAACATTTCTATAAATAATAAATTTCTACAACTAACCTACATTAGTAGGGATTAAATATTGATCAATTTAGATTACAAAATCAAGACTTGATGACACTTATTTATTCTTGTCTAAGCTGCAAAGATCTTCATACAAGTATAATAAAACTAGATAATTATCAGACATAATACTACAATTCTGATCATCCATGGACAGTCTTTGTCTGTATTTCCCAGTTCTGTTCCTTGTTCTTTATATCATAAGCCACCATTTTCTTAACAAGCTACAAAACCTTCCACCTAGCCCATTTCCAGCACTCCCTTTCATTGGCCATCTCTACTTATTGAGTAGACCTTTCCATAGGGCTTTATTCAAAGTCTCGAATCATTACGGTTCAGTAGTGTTTCTTCAATTTGGCTCTCGGCCTGTCCTCCTTGTTTCATCACCTTTAGTAGCAGAAGAATGTTTTACTAAAAATGATATCATCTTTGCCAATCGTCCTGATTTTCTCAGTGGTAAGTATTTCGGGTACAATTTTACTATCCTCGCTTGGTCTTCTTATGGAGAGCACTGGAGAAATCTTCGAAGAATTTCCACTCTTGAAGTTTTATCTTCCTATAGAATTCAGACACTATCAATCATCCGTTCTGATGAAATAAACTACCTGATTCGTAGACTCTTTAGAGTCTCCATAGAGAGTTCGGAAATAATTGTGGAGATGAAATCATCTCTTTTTAACTTCACGTTCAACGTGATATCAAGAATGATTGCAGGGAAAAGATACTATGGGGAGAACTCAAAAGAAGCTATGCTATTCCAGGATATATCAAAGGATACAATAAACACTGCTCCAAAGACTAATATTTTGGATTTCTTGCCATTTATGAGGTGGTTTGGATTGCATAGTGTTGAGGAAAAGATGATGGAACTACAGAAGAAGAAAGATAACTTTATGCGAAAGGAAATAGACGAGCATAGTCGATTAAAGAGCAGTGGTTCTTTTCCTTCAGCAGAGGTTGTCGCAGGGAAGAAGAAAACAATAATGGAAGTTTTGTAGATTTACAGAAAACAGACCCCAAATACTACACAGATAAAATGATTAGAAACCTACTGCTGGTAAGACTATCAGACATCTATATTTTTTCTTTTTGTACATGAAGATTGTCTTCATTGTTGTCTTTGCTTGTGTTATCTTGAGTTAATATTATGTTAAGATTCAGATGGAACTTGATACAAATTGGTATACTGCTGGGGTTTCTTGATAAAAAGACATGATTAGATGAATCTAAATGCTTCCGTACCAAGATTGATATATACTCCTTCTGTTTCAGTTTGTTTGTATTACTTCTCTTTTTTATTTAAAAAAGAGTGTCTTTTTTCTAATTTGACAGCTCGTAAATTTCAACATACCACATGACGTCATGTTTAGACCACAAGATTCAAAAGTCTTTTTTACTTTCTTTCACTCTCTGTCAAGTCAAACCAGTACAAATAAATTGAAATGGAGGGAGGACATAGTATAGGCAGGTGATGTTGACTATTATAATTCTACTTACATATGCACTACCCTACCCTGGATATAGATCTTGAGATGAAAGCTATATTTGAACTACCAAAATCATTGACCCTACAGAGTGTCTTTGCTTCTGTCTATATCTACTGTTCCTTTAAATGTTGTTGACTAGTTTATGCACTCTGTTTTCTAATACATGTAGATCCTACTCCAAGCTGGATCAGACACTTCAGCAATAACACTAGAATGGGCTTTTTCACGCTTGCTTGACAATCCAGAAATTTTAAAGACGGCACAGACTGAAATTGACAATCAGGTTGGACAAGACCGTCTAATTGATGAATCCGATTTGGCTCAACTTCCTTACATCAGATGCATTATCAATGAGACATTGCGGATGCATCCAGCAGCCCCTTTACTTTTGCCTCACCTTTCATCAGAAGAGTGCAAAGTAGCAGGATATCGAGTTCCGCGTGGAACAATCCTATTAGTGAATGCATGGGGGATACATCATGACCCTAAGGTATGGGAGGATCCAGAAAAGTTCAACCCTGATAGATTTATAGGCTTTGAGAGTGTCAAAGAGGGCTGCAAGTTTATTCCGTTTGGATCAGGAAGGAGGGGTTGCCCTGGTGAGAACCTAGCAATTCATGTCATTGGATTGGCACTAGGTTCACTTCTTCAATGCTTTGAGTGGGATAAGCCCAATAGTGAGACCATAGATATGAGCGAAGGCACTGGATTCACAATTTCACCAAAGGTTCAGCCGCTGTTAGCAAAATGTTCTCCATGACCACACATGGTTAAACTTCTTTCTGAAATATGAGAATCTAATAATGTACACCATCATAATTCCACATGAATAACTATGTATTTTTAAGATCCAATTTTCTTACTCTATCATTTAGCAACGAAACCTTATAATAACAATTACGAAAACCAAAAAAAAGGAATCGTGCAAATAAGAAGAGGTGCAAATCAATTTTTAAAACAAGATATAGCAAAGCATAAGGAACACCAGAGGATTCAGTTGCTAACAGAGCATATTGATCCTTAGAGCTTGCATTATCGCCCGAACTTTCATCAAACAGATAGTATGCATGTATAACACTAACCAACTAGCATCAGATTATCAATAATCGCAAAGCGTCTCGAATATCACAGTGCAATCCGCAATGAAACTTTGAATAGTCAATTCTAGTTTAGCGAGTTCGATTTCTCGTGTCATGGTCACTCAACTAATACTTATTATCTCATAAACTCATTTCAAATAAAATTCGTCAAACATAACTCATAATAAGAAACACAAATTCATTGAGGTCTAGAACGTATAATCAGTTGAACACAAGCATATATGGACAGAATTCGAAAACGAAGATGTATAATGCAAGTGAATTGAACTTACTTTGATCACAAAGTTTATATTCCTATTGTAGGATTTGGCGATTGGGCAAAACGAAGAGATATTCGACGCCGACGGGAGGTTTGCCGTTTGTGCTTCTGAGGTGCAACATTTTTCGGCAACTCTAAAATTTGATCATTTGCATAAATTTCTTTCTTTTTAGGTTTTTGATTTAAAAAAAATATATTCCTATTTATAATGTTTTGGATGTTTTTATGGGTTGAATAATTGACTCTTAATTTGAAATAATATGATTTTACGAAGGGATAATACATAAATATATTCTTTAAATTTGCTTTGAATTATATTTATATTCTTTAATTTTGGATATGCATAACATTTAAATTTGTAGAAAGTTGAACAAATAGACACACATGTACTACAGGTTATTCTACATGTCATTTTTCATCTTACGTGGTATCCTAGGTGTATTTTGCCATGTAACACTCATGTTTTTATTTATTTAAAGTTGGATAGTTAAAGTGCTTCTTTGTGCATTATAAAAGTTAAAAGTTAAAATTAAAATTTGAAGTCAAATTTAGAATTCAACATATATTTTATGCCTTTTATGAATGTTCTTTTTTTATATAGAATTTTGTTCCAAAGCAGAAAATACGCAGACAAATATCTTAAATTTTAGGCTTTCTAAGTAAATAAAGAAAGTAAATTTGCACAAATTACCTTTTTGGATGCCACACTTTCATTCTTTTTTTTAAAAAAAAATTATTAACTTAACTAGTAAAAATTACTCGAACTTCACGCGTGAATTTAATATCGTGAAATTTATAAAATAATATTTAAAATTTATCAATCATTAATAATGTTAAGAAAAATGAAAAATTATTATATATTATTATTTATTTTTAATAACATAAGCATAAATTAATGATTGTAAAAACACATAGCAGGATCTATAAAATAAATAATGATGTCAGTGACTAGTTAGCCACTCAAGGGGAGCAAAATACACACATATTTAGTTGTGAAGAAGAAGAAGAGGAGGATCTCTCTATTTAAAGACAACAAAGAATAATGTGAATTGATGATTATTGTGCCTTATCAGAAAGGTTACAACTATTTTGAAAAGTTGCAACGTTTTATGAAAGTCATAATTTTTTGTAAAAGTCGCAACTATTTATTAAAATCACAATTTTTCATAAAAGTCATTGATTTTATGAAAGTCGCAACTCTTAATTAATTCACAACTTTTCATGAAAAAGAATAAATAATTTTATAAATATAAAGAAAATTTCAATTTGTGATAACACACATATGCGAGCTTAAGATTTTCTTTTATACTTCTTAACTAATTAAAGACATAATTTAAACTGCGGCCTAACAAAAAGTACTATAGGAATTTGAAAAATAAATCTACCAATAGATCTAGACTTGCATTAGAATAACAAAAATATAATTTTCTTTAAAAGATGAGATTGGATATGATCAAAATGTCATGATGGACAAGGAGAATAACAAATAAAGCCAGATAACAAGTGGAGTGAAAAAACTTTGAATGATCTAATGGTGCTGCTTTAAGATGCCACCATTTCAGTTTCGTGATTAAAATAGAACCATCTACTCATCAATCTTGAATAAATTTGTGTACGTGGGGGCAAAAGAATGTTTCTCATGCTAAAAATGGTGTGACCAAGTTAGAAAAGGCCCAAAAATTCTGATCCCTCTTCTGCTCTTATTTACATGTCGTTCGTATTAAAAATAATTTGTTTTTAATTTTTGTTCTTTCATCAAATCAATGCATAATTTTTTATTTTATCCTGAAGAGTTATTAACTTTGAAAGTATGAATTTAAATAAGAAAGCTAAATAATTTATTTCTCATTCTTTGATCAAATTAATTGATTAAAACAAATTAATTCATGTTCATTTATTAAAAATTTGACTTCAAAGAAACACTAAGTAAATATACAATGATAAACTTACACAATTTTTTAAAAAATATGAAAATTTACATGATGACAACTAAATATGAACGAAGGGAGTAATGTCGCTCGTGTATCTTAGACTTGTGGCAAGAAATGGTACTTTAATACTATATTTCCATTTTTTATTAGTATTTAATTTAATATGCTTTATTTGAGCTGATGATTTATCATATAAACATTCTCTTGTTTCATAAGGTAGGAATAAAATAAACAGATGTGGACTCAAAGACAATGAGTGCACCACTAAAGGCATATCAATGTTAGTTAAACACCCCACCATTTAATTAAAAAGGGAAAACAATGTATTTTGTGATAATTAATTAGTAGATCTTTAGGTAAATAACTTAATATTCAATCAAATGCATCATTTGTTTCTTTTGTAACATGTGTGTCAACTGATAACATTATATTAGTTTTTTTTAAAAAAATTACATTTACATAAAATACCTACTTTTATGAAGAGATCAAACATTTATATATATATATATGCGCCTTTAAGTTAGTACATATAGGTATACATCACCCTTGACGGAGCCATCTAATGATCAGAGTTCCATCCGAACCCTTTAGGCAGGAAAATTATATTATTTATATGATTAAAATGATTTTTTAGATATATAGTAGATGTCGAACCTTTTTCAACTATTTCATATGTCTACTTCTCTCGATTTTGAACCTTTTATTAAAAATTCTGACTCGAGCACTATTATAAACACTCTCCCCGCTACTTCTTCGGAAAGTTAGATGACTAGTTAGTTGATGCTCTAGAAAACAAAAGCAGGAATATTTGAACAGAATAAGTATGATGCGTTCTTGCTTTCGTTTTACAATTGGAAAAAAAAAAAAACTTTTAAAGACCAAAGAACTACATTTTGATAATATTGAGTATATGACATAAAATTCTATTATGATATGTCCCTCATACTTTTGTGCATTCATACTTTTCCTTTTTTCCCCCCTAAACGACGCAATTATTTGCCTAATGAATTACGCAATTCGATTGTGTCCTTACATTTTCAAAAGTCTATACAATAAGATCCATTTTTCATGACTTTTTTTCTATTCATACGTCATAATTGGTATTTTGTGATTTAAATTTGAGCAGGCAAATTAAGCGGAGTTATATTTAGGATTTTGGAAAGATGAGTCCATGATAACGAAAAAAAAACGTATTTAAGATACAAATTTAAACGGTTTGACTTTTAGGTTTTTAGTATGAATAGTTAAATTTTAAAAATTAAAGATCTAAAATATTTATTACTACTAGTTTTTTTTTTTAAAAAAAATGATTTAAATATTTGATTTAATTATGTTAATTTTTTAGGATTTTTTTATGTACACTCTTGAACTTTTAAAAATTAAAGAAAAAAATTAATTGAAACGTCAAAAGTGTTCGCGATAATCATTTGACGAGGTATTGCTTAAACAATATATAATATAAGATATAAATTTATATTCCAATTGAAGAAGTGCACCAAATCATCATATGATACTTTGAAACTGGATTCACACATTTATGTTTAATAATTTTTAAAAATATGACACTACTATATATGATTTAGAGAGGGAAGCATGGATTTAATTGAACCCGTAGAATTCCCTCTAGATACACATATGGAATTAAGACCCAACTTATAATTAAAAATGAGGTAGATTTAGAAACGAAAATAAAAAATTTATTATAATCCAATGATTTAAAAAGCTAAAATTATACGTTACGTGAGTAGTAGATTTAAAAACGAAAATAAAAAATTTATTATAAGCCAATGATTTAAAAAGCTAAAATTATACGTTTCTTAGTCACGATAAAAGAAGATTTTGTCATACATTAATATTATAACCATTATGCAAATAATAAATATCACCAAAAAAAAAAAACACAATTCACGTATAATATTTATCCACTTTAATTAGGTTGTAATGCGATATTCTTCTCTGTTCTTCTGAATAAATTGTTCTTTTATTATTTTATACGAAGTTACTAACAGAAAAAACAAAATAATGTGTCTATTTCTTTGTACTAAAGATGAATCCACTTCGAGAAAAGGATTTTAATAAATTATTGATTGCATTAAAGATACTTCTAATGCTTTAATAAAGAAATTTTGTACTAACCGCATTCTATTTTATTTATCACATTTCGAAATTTAAAAGTAAAATAAATTTATTTTTAATTGTAAATTTTAAATTTTTTATAAATCTTATAAATATTTTGAATTATAAATTATTACGAATTGTAGTACTTTTTATGTAGTTTATAAATAAATAAATTTTATTTTAAAAAAATTAAAGATTTCATGCACAAATTTCTGATCAAACTTAATCTGTTTGACTCTCAAAATATAAAAGTTTATCATATAAATTGAAACAGAGAAAATAACTAACGTGAATTAAAAAGTGAGATGAGCATAATCGCTTTAATCTTAATTATATTTTTCGATTTTGAATCTATAATCTCAAAACATAAAAGTTATCATATAAATTGAGATAGAGAAAATAACTAGCGTAAATTAAAAAAAAAAAGAATAATCGCGTTAATCTTAATTAGATTTTTCGATTTTGAATCTATAATGATAAAATTCTTTTGTTAGGGGTGTAATAATTTTAAAAATAAACTTTATAAATTATATATTTAAATTTAATCAAAACTTTTTATTTTTTTAAAAAAAGTGACCACAATGCCTTCTCTCCATTTACACAGTGATGTGATATGACACAGCAAAATTGAATTATTTTTCGAAAAAGAGAACTTTTGGGAAAGAAAAATTAAAGCGACAAATTTCTTTATCTTTTTAACTTTTATTCTTTTTTTTCAATCTTTTGCCTAATTAAGCACTAATTGATTATCAAGTACTCCTATCAAGTAAAGAGTAGCTTAATATAAGAAAATTATATTTTTTAAAAACTATTTTCTGTTTTGATTTATCTGACACTTTTTATTTTATGAGAATTAATTATATTAATTTTAATTGGAATTCACGCATACAATTTTTTAAATTCTTTGAACTTAAATTTATATATATTTTGATAATTTTAAATATTTTAAAAAATTATAGTCAAAGATAAACTTGTATAAATCATAAATTCAAAAAATGACACTTAAATTAAAACCGAAAAATACTACTTTTTATATTTCATTTTAGGTGACATATTTTTGGGGCAAGTCATATAAAGAAATCAAGCTCCACGTGTCTAAGTCAATGAGGGAGACTCTCCCCTCCCCCACACACCTGGAAGCATATTTAAGCGTGAATAATATTAATGAAAGTCTGACATTATTAAAAAGAAATTAAAATAATTTCATTTTTAATATTCTGTTAAAATCAATTCAACTAACTTTATAAATTCAGCTCAAAAAAATAAAAAATGCATAAATTAATACAGACAAATTAAAATTTTAATTTTTCAATCATTACGAAGGACTCGACAAATAAAAATGACACACAAAGTAGGATGAAGAGAGTAATAAGTTCAAGAGAACAAGGTTACTTTGGCAGTGAAGTGTTAGAATTCAATATCTATATATTTATGATTTTATATAATGTTCTCGATTATCTGTGTAATAATAGTCAAATTTATAATTAAATATTAACTATATTTCTCACCATATTTATAAAATTTGAACAAAAATTATTGATTTATATTTATCCAAAATGAACCTTCTAGATTCATCCTTGTTACAATATCTCAATTTTAAATTAGTTGAGTTTGATTGCATGAATCATGAATGTTAACTTTAAGAATAAGAAAAAAATTTGAAAAGTATTATAAATTATAATTTATTGTATATTAATATGATTAAAAAATACAGGGATAATGTCCAAGTACTCCTCAACCTATGTCCGAAATCTCAAAGACATACTTATATTATACTAAGGTTCTAGTACCCCTGAACTTATTTAATTAATAATTTTTTACCCCTTTTTAACCTACATGGCACTATCCCGTGGGCCTAATGATGGTTAACTTTTTTTTTCAAACCACTGCCACGTAAGTTAAAAAGGGTAGAAAATTACTTATAAAATAAGTTCAGGGGTAATAGGACCTTAGTATAGTATAAGTGTCTATAGGATTTCGCACATAGGTTGAGGAGATAGTTGTGCATTTTTCCAAAAATATATATTAAGATGTTAATCAAAGTTATTATAATTTAATTCTAAAAATAAAAATTATGACAAATAATACCGAACAGAGTATCTATTTTGTAAATTATAATTTGCTCATTTATTTAAAGTATATCAATGTTAAGAAAATTATATGATTATCACTACTTGTAAATTTTTTTGTTTATAAATAAAAAAACTACAATCTAAACTATTCAAATTTTACATGGAAATAAAATTTTAATTTCACAACATTAGTCTAATTTTATATCAAATGTTGATTCCGTAAATTTGCAGGATAATTTAGAACATCCGAAAAACAGCTGATACAAAATATATATAACGACCTTTACCAGGGAGTGCCACGAGCCCGGCACAAGACCTTAATCTTTCTTTATCGGGCATATTTCTGATTCCTCCACCGCCGACAACCACCGTCAGCGCAACCGCAACCGCCGCCGCCGCCACCTTTTCTCTAACATAAGCCTCCTTTTATAACTATTACGAACAAAGGATTACCTGAACTGAGGAATTCCGGTTACTGTTACAATGAGACAATGAGCTCCCCTCAACAGCAAGAGAATACCTCCCCAGATTCCAAAGAGGAAGAATCTCGCCACCTTCTTACCGCTCCGCTGCCACAGTCAACCTCGCCGTTAATTAACGGCGATGCCGATGACGGCGAAGAAGAATTTGTGTACGGATCTGGGGAGAAGATCCACGTCGTTGAATTCGATTCAGTACCGATCGACGGTGTTGATTATAGCACGGTGCCTCCATTCTCGTGGAAGAAGCTATGGCAGTTCACGGGTCCTGGATTCTTAATGAGTATAGCTTTTTTGGATCCGGGGAATTTGGAGGGGGATCTGCAAGCTGGGGCAATTGCGGGTTACTCTCTTCTATGGCTGTTGTTATGGGCTACTGTTATGGGTTTGATGATCCAGTTACTTTCGGCCAGAATTGGCGTTGCAACAGGACGGCACTTGGCGGAGCTTTGCCGGGAGGAGTATCCTAGATGGGCTGGGCTTCTACTGTGGTTCATGGCTGAGGTAGCTCTGATTGGAGCCGATATTCAGGAGGTGATAGGGAGTGCCATTGCAATTAAGATACTCAGTCGTGGGGTTTTACCACTCTGGGCTGGTGTCCTTATTACTGCTTCTGATTGGTAAATTTTCGTCTACTTGACTTGTTTAGCTCAAAAGATCACTACTTTAGTTGAAATCAGCATTTATTCAGTAGTAGTTTTATTTTGTTTGCCATTTGGATGCTAAATGCACAGTCTGTTCAATGCTCATGAACTGAGATCATAGTTTGCTTTTGCATGTAGAATGTTTCTTCTTCATGCAAGGGTTTTTTAAATGTGTTTCTGTTCTATATAGAGACTTGTATGTAATGCAGGTATGATTACAAGATTTAAAGAACCCTTTAGTTTGCCGTAATAGTTTTGGACCTGAATAGAGGGAGTGGAATATGGATACAAAGGATTCATGTAGCAAACCCCATCTTTTCAGGATTGAGGTGTAGTTGATTGGTTGATGTAGTACCCTTTAGTGGAATAATCTGCTTTGGTGTTCTTGTTCGCGTTACATACCATCATAAGGCTGAGCTTACGATTGCATGTTTCCGTTGTTAATTGATCAATCTGTTGACTAGTTTTTCTTTTGTTCTGTTTTGTAAACAGCTTTCTTCTTTTGGTTCTTGAGAACTATGGTATAAGGAAGTTGGAAGCTGTGTTTGCTGTTCTTATTTCGACTATGGCACTGTCCTTTGCTTGGATGTTTGGAGATGCCAAACCAAATGGGAAGGAGCTTTTAGCAGGTGCTTTTCTTATTTTTAGCATTTGTTTAGTTTAATTACATGGTATCATATTGGGTACGCGCTGATGTGTTTTTAATTCAATCGTATTTCATTATCCTCACAGGTCTCTTGATTCCAAAACTCAGTTCAAGGACAGTTCGGCAGGCTGTTGGAGTAGTTGGTTGTGTAATAATGCCTCACAATGTCTTCTTGCATTCAGCTTTGGTGCAATCCAGAGAGATCGATTTGAAGAAAAAAGGGCAGGTTCAGGAGGCACTGAATTACTACTCCATAGAATCTTCCTTTGCCCTTCTTATCTCCTTTATGATCAATTTGTTTGTTACAACTGTCTTTGCCAAGGGATTTTATGGCAGTGAGCAAGCTGGTAGTTTAGGCCTTGTAAATGCAGGGCAGTTTCTTCAAGACAAGTATGGTGGGGGACTGTTCCCAATTCTCTATATTTGGGGCATTGGGTTACTGGCAGCTGGGCAGAGTAGTACGATAACTGGTACTTATGCTGGACAGTTTATTATGGGAGGTTTTCTAGATCTACGTTTGAAGAAATGGCTTAGGGCACTGATTACTCGAAGTTGTGCCATTGTGCCAACAATCATTGTCGCTCTGATTTTTAATAGATCTGAATCATCACTCGACGTTTTGAATGAGTGGCTTAACGTGCTTCAGTCTATACAGATCCCTTTTGCGCTTATTCCCCTTCTGACATTGGTGTCCAAGGAGGATATAATGGGTACTTTCAAAATTGGGCCTGCTCTCGAGGTAAGGTCCCCTTTCCCATTATCTTTAGTCTTGATTTCATGTCTATTTACTTTCTTAAGATTAGACATGGAACTGTCTCAAGCACGGTCAATTCCTGTTGTTCTTTTTTTCAGATCAACTCTGATTTAAAACTTCAAGTCATCTTAGTTATTTGGAGGCAAGCAATTTTGTCCGAGTTTAATGTCAGAAAGTACAGATTTTTAAAAATGTTGACAGGGAACGGAAAAAATCCAAACTATAAAGTTGGCTAAAACAACCTAGTTTCTGATTAACACCACGAGCGACTCATTTAGATATGTATAAGCTGCTTGTTAGGTCCATTTTAAGGGAAAACGGACAAATATACCGCGAACTATCGTAAATGGTTTGTAAATACCCTCCGTCATACTTTTGGGACATTGGTGCCCCTGCTGTCCAAAAACTAGTGCATATATACCCTTTATACTAACGAACATACACGTATCATAATCTTATCCACCAATCGACATTTATTAAATATTGGATCGACGGATAATATTGTGCAACGTGCCCCTATTTAGTCTTTCTTTAGAGTGAAGGGCATATATGCTCTAGTTTTTGGACGACGGACATCAATGTTCCAAAAGTATGACGGAGGGTATCTGCATACAGTAGTTTGGGGTATATTTGTCCTTTTCCGTATCATAAATAGTTACACAATCAAGTCACTTTTTTGCATTTCAGTGTAGGTATGCTTCTAGAAATTTGAATTATTTTACTTAGTTTGATCAAGTAGTCTTTTGCTATGATAATGGATCCTTGAATTGTTTTGGTGTACCCTGTACTGAATGGGTGTGATATGGTATATCAGTATTTTGTTGCAAGTTTTTCTGACTATAATAAAGATTAGTAATACTTGCATGTACCCTTTTGACTAGATTTCGGATGTGTATCAACATCCTAGTCCATACAGCTTAGGTCCTATGCGTGTTTGGTGTCTAAACTCAATCTTTTGAAATTAATGATATATATTTATCAGAGTCAGAGTCACCTTGACTAATCTAATGGTCATTGCTGCCTCCCACCAGCACAATAGCAGTTAACTTTGTACATCATAGCTTAGACAGATTCGAATAAATAACTAGCTTCTTTTGTCTCTACTGGAAATTGAACGTTTGTCTTGATGGTCCACTCCGTCTTTCATTGACCGGCTACATGGTTATGACTAAGACAAACTACATAAAATGTAGTCCTTTCAGAGTTATCTGGTTCATTGGTTAAAATTATTGCGGACTAAGTTAACCTTATTTCATGTGTGAAACCGTTGTAAAGTCATTAGCATTTCAGCTTTTGTATCTAAAATTTTGTACAGTCTTGTTGAGTGCATATTTTTATTGTGAATCCTATTTTGAACTGCCTGTTCTGTTACTGTAGAGAGTTGCATGGACAATTGCTGTACTTGTGATGGTGATAAACGGCTATCTTTTGCTGGACTTCTTTGTCTCTGAGGTCAACGGACCACTGTTTGCTTTTCTGGTTTTTGCTGGGACTGCAGGTTATGTTGCCTTCATTTTATACCTTATTTCACATGGGGGTGGCAATGTTGCCAACTGGTTCAACCTACTCCGCACAAAAGGATATAGCTATGCTGGTCAATGAGACATCTAAGACAATACATTCAATCAAATCCAGACGTCGTAAATATAGTAAATCACTACATTGCAGAGAGGCCATGGCCATGGGGAAGTTTGATTACTGAAGCATTCTTTTCATCTGAAGAGGTTCCAATTTCTTTATGTCCTAACTGTCATAATAGCTTTTGAGAAACTGCCAGCGTTTGCTTTTAGCTGTAGGTTCCCCAAAAGAAATAATGGAGCAAACTATCCCGGATATTGACAACAGTTATATATAGAGGATGAAGAAAGTATATAGTCCGCCGGATGAAGATACTTGTTCATTGCAGGCGTAAACAATCCACAAAAAAATGTTGTATTTATCGAATAGAGACGCAGAACTTTAAAGTGATTAAATTTTTTGCAAGAAAATTTTCTATTGTGCAGTAATGTAGTTTTTGGTTCAGCTGATTATAATTGACTTACATCAATACAAGTGAAGTGTTTGGATCTTTTCTTGTGATGGACATGGCTTCTCATTTTTTAACTTGGTTTGTTGTAAGATGGGAGTAACCTTTCATTTTGTGCTGTATTTGGATGTTTTTGATACCAAATTAAGGGGAGTAAAAAAGGGGGAAACGCCTCTTTTCATTTACGCAATTAGGTGGACTCAAATTTTACATATTTTGGGTCCACCTACTTACTAGATAAAAATATTTTGGTCCACCTACTTATTAAGACAAAAAGAGGTTGTCCGTTGTGTGAGACACAAAATAAATCCTTCAAACTGATATTATTAGTAAAGCACATTCTGATGATCTTAACTCTTACGCACTATCACCCCCGTACCCTATTGTTAATTAGAGATTTCAACGAACAAACTATACTTAACAAGTCAATTGAGTTTCTTTTTATACTGTCATTGATATTTGTCTGATTTTGACTTGACTTGATATCGAGTGAGATATACATGAGGTGAAGGTGCATTAAATATATCGAAACCTATCGACATTGCTTTCGATAAGCGTATTCCTCCGGCTTCATGACGTGAAAGAGAAAAAGTGCAAGAACAAAATAAATGCTAATGATGGTCCCCGACCTTAATCACCGAGGTTGATGGATCATATTGTTAATTTATATGACAAGATGTAAGTTCTTGGTCATATTAGTGCAATAAAAATTTGAGAAAATACACGTACAACTATGGTGAATTCTCCATCATCGGAGCATGATGGCGTTGTAGAAATCAACAAGCATGTACGAGAATCCAATCGTCTATTATCTGAAGAAGATGGTGATGATAAAAATGAAATTATGGCCATTGAAATCGAGAGAGATGAGGCCTTTGATGTGGTCCCGCATTTCTCATGGAAGAAGTTATGGGAGTTTATTGATGTCTTGCCTTGAAAATATGAGCAGGACTCTGTACTATAAAATGTTTTTGGAGTCTATTGGTCTGTTGCTCAGATGACAATCAGGGGCGGAGCCAAAGGGGGTCAGTCGAACCTCTTCTTTGAAAAGTTACACTACATAGATAGGGAGAAAATGATGTTTTTTTTATATATTTATAAGTTGTTGAATCTCCTTTGGTATAAGAATTCCTTAGTTTTTGAATGTCCTTATTTAAATTACTAGCTCCGTTTGTTTTTTTCGAATAACAGCTTCATCTTCTTATTTCTGGAAAATTATGGAGTTAGGAAACTAGAAGCGTTTTTCGCTGTTCTAATTTCCACTATGGCATTATCCTTTGCCTGGATGTTTGCTGAAACTAGGCCTAGTCGCAAGGAACTCGTAATAGGTCAGAATCAGGCTTTCACATGTACGTTTCTTTATTAATGTAGTCTATATCAATTCTATTCCAACAATTAAATCCTTTAGCTGGAACATTTTTCAGCTTTTTTGCTACCTAGACTCAGCTCAAAGACAATTCAGACGGCTGTTGGAGTTATTGGTTGTGTCATAACTCCTCACAACGTATTTCTGTACTCCGCTTTGGTGCAGTCTAGAAAAATTGATCTCAAATAGAAAGACAAAGTGCAAGAGGCACTGAGCTACTACTCAATCGAGTCTTACATTGCTGTTTTTGTTTCGTTCTCTATCAATTTGATGGTAACAGCTGTGTTTGCTAAGGGTTTTTATGGAACTTCGCGAGCTGATAGTATAGGTCTAGTAAATGCAGGGCAATATCTTCAAGAAAGATATGGTGGAGGGGTTTGCCCACTTCTCTACATATGGGGTATCGGCCTTTTGGCAGCTGGTCAAAGTAGCACCATGACAGGTACATACGCTGGACAGTTTATAATGGGAGGCTTTCTGAATCTGCGGATGAAGAAATGTATAAGCTCAGTGCTTACGAGGAGTTGTGCCATCGTCTGAACCATAATTGTGGCCATCTATTTCAATAGATCAGAAGATACACTCGATGTTCTGAACGAATGGCTAAACGTGCTTCAAGGCATGCAGATCCCATTTGCTATCATTCCTCTTCTAACATTAGTGTCAAATGAAAAGATCATGGGAGCCTTCAAGATTGGGAAGCTCATCGAGGTTAGGGATCAATATCTCTACATATTGATTTATAATAGAAATTGCTTTGTTAACGCGCCTTTGAGCACGATGATGATCCTTCCTATGCACTCAACTGTAACATGTTAGTTTGATTCTCCTTCATATAGCCTATATAGGCTAGAATCTGTTTATTCTCAAGACAGACGCATTTTTGAATTTAAGACGGAGGAACTCATGCTCAGTATATCTCATACACTTCGATTCTTGATTGTAGAGAACTGTGCAGTAGCTGCCCTGGTAATAATGATCAATGGATATGTCATGTTGAGCTTCTTTCTTTCTAAAGTTAATGGCCTGTTGTTTGGTTTTGTGGCTTGCCTGGGAGCTTCTGCATATGTGGCTTTTCTTGTTTATCTCATTTCCCAACGTCATAACCACGCAGAGTTGAATGGTTTTACTCACCTTACAAACTGAGTCAACAGCTTGAACCCGTGACCTCCTAGTCACACAGCCCTTTTGATCCGTCCCTTCCCCGGGACCCTATGCATAGAGGGAGCTTTAGTCCAAAACAGGAGAATACATTAGTAAAGGAGGAGTTCTTAATTGTGATAACAGCACTAGAGAGTTATGACAAAAGCTGAGGCATTGATCAAATCCTTGTAGATTATATGTTTGAAGTGTCTCATCATTACAATATCAAAATACAAGTGAATCAACCATGAAGATTCATGTTGTCTAGACCTTCCAAAGATCTTGCCACACTCGTATTGAAGTTTCCGAAAATGCATAGCTTTTGGAGGATCTGACATGCGATAGTATTTTTAAAGTGTACTGACCACATAGATAGAGATGGTTAATGTATCACAGGCAGATATTTTCTTGCCACATTGCCTCTAGCACTAACTGGATTTGGAAGCTTCTATAGTTTAGGCGGGTAACACACATGCGAAACTAGAAAATGCAGCTTACTAGGCTCTCGATAAAGTATTATACGTATTAAGTAAATTTTTTAATACAAATACAGAGTTTTGATCGAAATTTTTGAATTCTATCAAAATTGTAACTAGAATTCTTGCTCTGTCCTTGCCTCGCAAACACAAAACCAAATATTGGCTATGGTTCGTCTCTCAATGTATATTGGTCAAGTACATTTGACTTGTTATGATATTTTTGAATAGACGTGCATTAATATAACCTACTTCTTTTGTACCATAATACTTGTCATGTTTCATTTTTCAAAGTTAATTTAGCTAATCTTCTAAACTTAATCCGATTACATCTTAGCACGTTGGTCAAAGTTTAGATGGTTTGATTCTTAAAGAAATGTGACGAGTAATTTGAGATCGGACTAATAAATATATATCTAACATTAGTAACAGCCGATTGTCTTTGAGGAGAAATATTGTGTTTACAATTCCAGCTCCATCATAATCTGTCATTAATTGGACTTTCTTTTGAAAATTATACTAAAATTTTGACCAAAAAAAACCCCTAAATTAGGAAATATTTTTGATAAAAACCTTATGTTGAAATTTCAAACATATTTTCGAAAAAAAAAACATATTTTCGAGATCCAAATTTGGAACAAGATTAGTCAGTAGACATAACAATTTTTGCGTGTTTGGCCAAGCTTGCCAAAAATTTTTTTTTTTTTTAAAAAAAATAGTGTTTTTTAAGGGAGCATTTAGGAGAAAATATAGCAAAAAATATGTTTGAGAAGCTATACAAAAAGTATGTTAAAAATTGCTTTAAACTACTGCGGTAATTTTCTTTTTATCCTAATAATTTAGTTTTGTTTTTATCCTAATAATTATTTAGTTTCTTAGGTTTAGGATGATTTGAATTTTGAATTTTAAATTGTATCATGTTGTATAGTTTGTTGAGATATTTTAGGCTTTCGAATTTTGAATCGTGGTTTGTTGTTGTTGTTTGTTGTAAGTTGATTATTTAAAGTCGCTTGATAAAAATAAGGAAAGACATTTTCAATTCTGTTTTTACTGTTCTATTTTTTTTAAAACCCAACAAAGTACCAGTAATTATTCCTAAAAATACACTTGGAAAATATGTTGAAAAAGTTTAGTGAAATATTAAATTCTATACATATATTTATTGATCAAAGACAAAATGTATCTCACCAAAAATACTTTTTTTCAAAAAATAATTTTGGAAAAAACACTTCTCAAAATAATCTAATTGTATAAATTCGACCAAATGAGTCATTGTCTTTGAAGAGAAAATTAAGTCAATCTCTCTCTCGTTAGTTTATTTCATTATTATAGGTTTAAGTTTAAATAAATTAATCAAAAAAAATTTAAGAAGAACTTCTATTTTTAGAGTGTTAATATTGAAGATTTTATTTTATTTTTTAAAAAAAGTTATGTTATTCGAAGGGATGATTCAAATTATAATCTATTGATTAATGAAAGAAAAAAAAGATAGTAGAGAAACCTGTTTGGCCATAATTTGAAAAGAAAAGTGTTCTTATTCCTTTTTAAAAAGTGCTTAATTTAGTGAATAGTAAAAATTGTTAACAATTTTTTTTTGCATAATTTTTTTTGAAATATTGACCAATCACAAAATGTGTTTCTATTTATGAATACTTTGAAATTTTGATTAACCACAAATCGTATCTTTAATATTAGCAAAACATCGATACTCTCAAAAGTAATATTTTGAAAAAATAATTTTGATAAAAGAAACACATATTAAAATAAGTAAAATTTAAAATTTTAATCATAAAAACCTATAAATAATTGATTATTTAATTCAACACCTTCATAAAGTCATAAGTGGTGAAACTATGGCTATATACAAATGATTTTTTTTTTAATCTATATAAATTTTTTTTTAAAAAATAAATTAAATTTGCAAGTGTTATAACTTATAAGAGACCATTTCCTTGAAATTATGTGTATTGCTATAAAAGACTAAGAGACATAATAATTACACAATGTAAAAATTGAAATTAGAGTGAAATAGTATTAATAGTAATAATATTTCATTTGAATCAAACCAATTCACTATCATCCTTTAATTCTCTTGTTCACATGTGAATTATTATTCAATTAATTATTTTAGTACGTTATTTTCTCCCTTCTTGGAAGTTTAACACTTCCTATATCTATATATACGAGTTTCAATTATTCATATAAAAAAAATTGGCACAATATGAACCGAAAAGAAAAATTGAATAGAAAATTTGATCAGAATGATATTTAATTATATTATTTTATTTTTTTTGAATATTTTTATTCTTTTAACGTTAATACCTTTTAACTAAAAAAATGGAAAAAAAAACAGTTTATAAAAAAAATTATTATACACTTATAACATTTTCTGGCCATTCGGGAGTTAATTATATTTCACTTTCTTTAAATCTTACTCCTGATCTTCCTTTTTTGATTTCATATTTTTTTTAAAAAAAAATCAAATTATATAAATTTTAATTAATATTTTAAGATTTATTATACATGATATCAATATAAAAAAAAATTGTAATTTATAATGTCAAAATAATATTTATCAAAATTCGCAAAAAAAAAGTTAGTATTTTTCCTTTTTTGAAAAGAAAAAAAAGTATGAAAAAGAGTTATTCCTTCCTCGACTATGTAATTCCTATTGCCAAGCAACAGTTAACATTTCATAAAAATTGGTATTGGTCATAATACTAAGTTACTAACCATGGTTCATGAATAAATTTAAATTCCAAATCAGTAATTACTCGTGAAAACACGTTTATAAGTAGAATCAGATAAAATTAATTTTGTATTTTATTTAAATGTTAATTCAAACGTGATTGAGTTGTGTTAAAATTATTAATTCCTTCCCATTTGAATATTAATTCGAACGCGGTTGAGTTGTATTAAAACACATCTACAAGTAAAATCAGATAAAATTAATTCTGTATTTTATTTGAATATTAATTCAAACGTAGTTGAGTTGTACTAAAATTATCCTTCCCATTTGGATATTAATTTATATGCGGTTGAGTTGTAGTTGAGTTGTGTTAAAACTGATAATCGTTTTCTATTTAAATATTAATTCAAATGCAATAATTTTTTTTATATCACATTGAACCAAAACTTATTTGAGATTACTCGTAACATTGACTAGATAAATCATTTATACTATTTGCTCTTGAAATAGGTACACTAGGGGATTGACTTGACCATATATATATATATATATATCTATATATTAGAAAATGGTAAAATATTAATTGAAGAAAGACAACTTTTGAATTGATCAAGATTTTAGGAACAAAAAAAAAAGGTTCTTTTGAATTTTAATAGCAAAAGTTGTTTTCAAAAAAGATGAAAAAGAAAACTTTTCTTTAAAAAAAAAAAAAAAAAAAAAAAACTTCAAACATTGGTTTAGTTCAATTAATCTTTTCATATTAAAAAGGTCATTTACTTCAAATTAATTAAATAAAAATTAGTGCTCTCCAAAAATAGTTTTTTTGAGAAGTAAGTGTCCAACAAAAAAAAAACTTTCAAAATTAGCAAATTACATAAGGTTAACTTAACAAGTTAGAGAACGCATAAATACTTGAAAATTTTTGTCCATCTTGTTGTGAAAATATTTCGTTGATGTTTAATAATTTGCAAATATTTGTATAATAATATCTTTGTATTAGAATCCTAAAAATATTTATTTCAATGACGTTGTATCTATAATTCTTTTGAATTGACTTTGTTCTTCAACTCGATATTCAAAAAAATGTGCAAATATCGATACTAAAAAAAAAGACATGTATTCATTCAATACTTTTTAATCACTTCATCATCTTCGTGTCATTTCGACAATTCTGAAAACTTCTCATTATGAATAAAATAATTAATATAAAATTAGAACAGATTATATATAAGACATATAAAATAACATAAAATAAAGAGTATATTTATTATTAATGACTTAAATTCAAAAGACTATGTTATTTCGAAATTAGTTTAGATATATATAATAAACATAAAATGAACTAATAATGAATAAAATTTAATAACCGTTAGAAAATTAGCATGGTCAAATTTCAGAATTAAACAATAAGTAATCCCAAATAATTAAAAGTTGTTTAACAATTAATTAATTTGAAAAGTATCAAGTATTTTCAATTATTTTATATGAGATATTTTGTATTTTCGCATAAAACAAAAAAAAAATAGTTGGAAAAAATAATCCACAAGATCTTTTTTAGATTTATAACATATTTATTTTCTCAATAAATAAATACATAATTTGTATTATATAAAAATTTCATATCTTGTATCCTCATTTTTTCCCTATAAACTAGATAACTCAGTTGTATTTTTGCTTTTGAAATTGATGATTGACTTGACCTCTTGAATAATAATAGCAAAAAAAAAAAGAAAATGAGAATTTGGAACCTTGGTACGTTCAATTAATGCTCTAATATTGATTAAAAAAATATTTATTTCAAACTAATTATCCAACAATAGTTTTCAAAAAGAAATTCTGAAAAAAAAAGAGAAGTGCTTTTCAAAATTACGAAATTACGTAAGGTTAGCCTAATACATAAATACTTGATAAATTATTGACCATTTTTTCTCTAACCTCTTATTTTGAAATTTTCAAAATCTGGTTTGTTATCCATTTTTTCAATATGCACATTTTTTTTCTACTTTTATGTTATGATGTAATTAGAATTAATATATTATAGTTTTATGTTAATTTTGTTTATTCAATGATCACGTCAATTTTACAATTAGTTTTATGTTAACTTTAGTTATTCAATAATTTACATATATCAAATATTATATCTATCATATAAATTAAATATAATTTATATACACTAAATTTTATAAAAAAGTGTAAATAACATTTTTATAATATAAAAATAACTTACATGTATCTCTTGTTATATTTTCACGTCATATATACCTTGTTGACTATTTCTTATAATTTATATATTTCAAATTTTATCAAAAAATGTAAAATATATTCCTATAATATCAAAAATAATTTACATATATCTCTTGTTATACTTTCGCATCATATGTACCTCTTTCGTATTTGTATTTCAATTCAAACATAATTCTCCATATTTTTGCATCAAATATACGTTCATATCATATATATCAATTTAAATAGGAGTATAATCCTTCGTAAATTTACGCTTTAATTCACTACTAATCTCAAATAACAATATATCTATTATTTTTCAATTCAACTATAATTATACTTTCTCTCTATCTTATATTTCTCAATTCAACTATAATTATACTTCCACTACATATGTACTTCTTCCATTATATTTTTCAATTTAAATAGGAGTATAATTCTCCGTAAATTTATACTTTGATTCAGTACTAATCTCAAACAATAATATTTCCACTATTTTAATTCCACGTGTCACTATAATATTTTATCAATATTTAAGTCAAAATATTTTGAAGTCAAAATAAAAAAAGGTGAGAGTTAGTGTTAAACGAAACTAAAATCCAAATTTACCAAATATTGCATGAGATTCGAATACAGTGTTTCTCTTCTTCTCTAACTCTTCAATCTCTTCCCTTATTTATCTCTTCTTTTAACCATAATTAAATTAGCCTTAATTTTTTCTAAATTAACTAAAATTCCCTTATTTATAGAACCCCCAAGAAATAGGGTAAAACTAAAAACCCCTCTATTTTTTTTCTTCTTCTTCTTTGTTAACAAACTAAAATCTCCGATCATGGAAAAACGTTCGCCGGAAAATAACTCCGGCCACCAACTTAACCGGAATGGGTTTCAAGAATTTCATCCTCGTAGCGTCACAAACAGTGGTCCACCTCTTGAATCTTTGTTCGGCGGTTTAAGGCTTGATGATGAACAGGTTCCTCTTCCGTCGTTTGGTGTTCCTTCTCCGGCGGCTGGTTTGTATGATGATGAAATTTTAACAGGGTTTAGAGCTCAAGAAAGGCTCAACAATGGTGCTGACTTGCAGGGTTTAATCCGGGCCCAGAATGCAATTAATGGGGCCCACCAGAATCTGACTGTGGGCCCGAACATTCTGAATCAATCTCAACCTCTAGCTGCTGGTGGTGGTGGAGTTCGATCACAGCCATGGTACTATTCAGAACCATCATCACCATTGATTGATAATGACTACCTGAGACTTAACTATGAACTTCCTGACTACAATGGTTACTCTCTTGCTGCTTTTGGTGGTGTTGGTGGTGGTGGTTTCTTGCCCAACACGGCACCATTGATGTCATATAGATATAACAACGGTATCATGTCAAACAATTTTCGAATTGGGTCATCCATTTCGATGTATAACCAAATTGGTAGTGAATTGAGAGGAAAAATGGTTGCTTTTGCTAAGGATCAACAAGGAAGCAAATTGCTTCAATCTAAGCTTGACAAAGGGAATAATGAAGAAATTGGAGCTATTCTTAGCGAATTGATTGTGTGTGTTAGCGATCTGATGAAGAATCAATCTGGTAGTTATGTTATTCAAAAACTTTTTGCTGTATGTAACGAGCAACAGAGGACCACTATTATTCAAGCAATAACAAGAAATACCCACCAGTTTATTGGTATCTGTTTCAGCCAACATGGGTATGTCTCATT
The DNA here is from genome assembly GCF_036512215.1 of Solanum lycopersicum. Classification (NCBI taxonomy): domain Eukaryota; kingdom Viridiplantae; phylum Streptophyta; class Magnoliopsida; order Solanales; family Solanaceae; genus Solanum; species Solanum lycopersicum. Next base: position 64,834,177 of record NC_090803.1, on the reverse strand, counting down.
AAAAATTTGTCTTTCTTTTTACGATCTATCAAAAATAAACTCTCTAACTCGGTGGGATTGTATTATTATTTTACTAGGGCTCGAGCAATGCAGAAATTGTTGGACAATGTTCTTACCCCACATCAAATATACATAATTTTATCTGCTATAGCTCCTGTTGCTGTTGCATTGGCTAATGATCAAAGTGGTCAACACGTGATACAATTTTGTGTGAAGACATACCCTCCTGAGTATATAAGGGTAAACAAATTCATAATTCTTGAAGAATTTGTGTGATTGGAATTGTCTTTTTCTTACTTTCTGTGTGCCCCACCTTTTATTAAATTACTACTGTATTGAAATTGAGGTCTTTATTCTATGTTTTTGTCAATAAAGAAAGAGTTGAAAAAGTTTGATTTTTTGTTCTCGTCCATGTGTACAACTGGTACACAAGAGAAAGTACAATACCTTCTTGTGTCATATATGGTATGGTTTAGTGTAAAGCAATTGCTTGTTTAAACTAGTTGTATGTAGGGGCGGAACAAGGTAGAATCAAGTGATAGTTCATTGAAACCCGTGAAGAATTCTTTTTTTTTTGTTTATGTCTAAGTTATGCTAACTTATGTGGGTTTACTTTGGTATAACCCAACACGTACCTGCTTACTCTTTTGAATAGTCTGAGCAACATTAAACAATTTAAATATGGTTGTTCTTTTTTATGTTTATACCTAAGTTGCACTCTTCACTTTAGACCCTGCACCAACATAGGTTTATATCATCCGAACCCCTTGGTGAAAATTAAACAGTTTATATATGGTATATTATCTTATATGTTTGTACCTAAGTTGCACCTCACCTGTGTTGGATTCTCTGATAATGGTTCGAGCAACATAGGTTTATACTATTTATCTATATAGTAGATGTTGAACCTTTTTTGACTTTGTGTGTTTATTTCTTCATGTTTTGAGCCGTCTTACTGAAAATACTAACTGTCATTGGTTTCTTCTCTAACTTAAGTACTTCTTCATGGAAAATTTAGCCTATGTACATGGCGGCAGATTAAGATTCTAATTCAGTGGGTTGTTTTCTTTCATGTATGTACCTTTTTTATCCTTTTGCATGTATATATGTGTGCCTATATCAAGTTCGAGCATGCGGTGAGTTTTGCTGAGCCTGCTGGTCTGTTTTAGACAATTGCTATTTGTATATAATGTCAATGACTAAATGAAGAATTTCCTTGAACATTAGGTGGGGGTTGTAAAAAGTTAATGCCTTTAGCTTTTGTTATAGAAGGCACTATGTTGCTCTGACTCTCCAAAAATGCAATAACACCCTGGTTAAATCCTCCAAAAATTTCAACCACACTCATGCTATCCAACATATATGAAGAGTCCGAAATGACATAGGAAGACACAACTAGTTTCATTGCTGCTCTTTAATGCATTGTGATGAATTGTTTTAATTTGTTCTTGTTTAGCTCTCCTTGTACGCTTGCTAGAACCTTTCAGGAAGACATTTCTCTAAGGTAACACTAGAGGATGATAACATGCATATGCTTGTAGAATATTATATTTCACATTATTCTTTCTTATTGAAACATGGAATGCAGAACCCTAAGTCCTTGTTGTTTGAAATTTATATACTTAATGTAAGAATAGAGACTTTCAATGGTGGGTGAATCTAAATTTATTAAGGATTGTCTGAATTTGATCTAAGTTGATGATTACACAATATTAGAAATAATCATACCCTAGACGGTGCAGACAACACATGGGTCGTTTGGCTCAAAACAAGGTCACATCCCAGAAATATAACCCTTGGATTATTACCAGGATAACGATCCAACCTTCTGTCCCTTGATTTTTGTATAAACTGTATCCTGGTTTTAGCTAATGCATACAACTATACACTTAACAAATTAGTACCAAATCTATATCGGGTAACCCCTAATCCTTGCAATCAAACTGCCCCATAGAGGATAAAATGAAGTAAGGTTGCTTGGTATGATTTAGTCGTGTAGCTTGCTCCTTCTAATTTGAGATTAGAGGTTAGTTCATTGATTGTGTACCAACTAACTTTAACTGTTTATATATAGTTAGGTACCAATAAAATGTAACATGAAAGTTCTGATTTTATTAGATATAACCTTGATAGAGTTGAAATAATAAATCTATGTAGATGGAAAAACGCTGTGAAGAAAGAAAAAGTTCACATATATATAATATTGGTTCAAAGGAGTAGGTAGGCATAACAGATGAAAATTCTTGTTACTTCCAGTAAATTAAATTACGCTGGCTTCTGTTGGTTATCCTTCATGTCTGCAAATTGTTGTTATGCAAATTCTCTCAAGATAAGTGTTTTTTAATTTATTGCTTTCCTATATTGTTACTAGAATGTAATTTATATATTCCGCTTTACTCATATTTTTGCCGAATATAAATAAACCCTTGCTTACAATCACTCTCATGTCCCATTTCTCTGTATAAGGTGTCGGGTGTTCCCCTGTAGCCTGCCTCTTCCATTAGCTTGATTAGTGCTTCTGTTTAACTTTTTTTTTGCCTGCAAGTATCTCACTAGTTCACTGCATATTGCAGCCTCTTCTCTATGAAATTGCAAATAACTGCTTTGCAATTGCTACCCAAAAAAGTGGGTGCTGTGTGATACAGTCATGCGTAGAATCTGCTGGTGGAGAACTCAGAGATAGCATAATTGCTGAGATATTGACAAATGCAGTGCAGCTATCAGAAGATCAATATGGGTATGGCTTGTTTTCTTTTTCTCTTGCTTATGTAATGTGTGAAGGTGAAGTATCTATATAGGTCTAATTGCTCTTACGTTTCATTTCATCTAGCAACTATGTGGTGCAACATCTTGTGGGGCTGAAGTTACCAAGAGTTACAGATATTTTAATTGATAGGCTTCAAGGAAACTTTCTGACTCTCTCATGCAATAAGTATGCTAGTAATGTTGTTGAGAAAATTATCCTCGAGTCAGGAGATGAGCACTCCACGAGAATTATCACGGAGCTTCTCAGTAATCCAAGTGGTTCAATGCTACTCATGGACCCTTATGGTAACTTTGTCATCCAGTCATCACTGCAAAGAGCAAAGGTAAGTTTAGTTCACTAAATTCAATGGTCTGTGAGCCTGCTTATATCGTGTAAGAAACAAAATGAGCCATATGGATAAAAAATACTCAACTATCCAGATTATCTTATCGTGGTTTAGACGTTCTATTATATATTCAAGAAATTCAGAAGTTGTGCCAAGCTATGGTGTTTAAGTAACCCCGGGTAGTTTATTTCTCACTTAAGTATCAACCTCTAAAAATAGACTTCAGTAATCAGCTATGGCTCCATCCTTTGTATCTCATGAAAGCATATGCTCTTTAGTTTGCATTTATTTAGCTTGTATATTATTTAGAGATGAGGTTGCTATTTATATTCTTGTAAACCTTCCTCAGTGTCCTTTTCTTACGATGTGCAGAAGCTAGAATAGCAATAGATTGGTGCAAATTCTGGTTTTCTGTTTTAAGTCAGGTTTTCTGATGAGTACACGTGGCCGAGACAGGAAAAATAAACAGTGAAATTGATCTACTTACCATTGCAAGTCATTTTGAATCGTTAGGATACATCTCCATATTTGGCTCTTGTAAACCTCATTGATTCTATACAACTTTCTGCATTGTCAGTTATTAAAACATGTCCATTTTGTTAATTTGACTGAGCAGGGCATTCTGTTGGAGGCTCTGTATAACCTCATCGACATCCATGCTGCATCGATGAAAAGCAACATGTACGGGAAGAAGGTCCTTGATCGGTTGGCTAGCAGGAAGGAACAGATGCATTGTACAAGATTGTTCATGAGCGACAGGTATAAGTTAACTCGACAGTAGCTGACTGGTGTTGCTGTGGCTGCCTTCATTCTTTTTGATGGAATTTCAGTGTGTTGTTGCGCATCTGGAATACATTTTTCTATCTAATATGTTGTTTGTTTCTGTGTATTAAAGATCTAGACTTGTACGCGAGCGTGCGAGCCTCCTCGATGTGATTTATAATGCTCGTACTCTGTAATTTTGGTCCTAACGTTGTTCGTTGTTATATCATATTATTTAGGACAGTTTGACAATGTCTGTTGAATAAAGTCTTATATCATTCATTTGTTTTATATTTTTTGGTTATCTAATTCTTAGTATGATTGTAGTTGCAAGTATTTTTCCCAACTATGACAGCAGTTTTTTTCTTTTGAAATTTGAAATAATAATCTTAAGTCGCATGTTTAAATGTTTTTTTTCTTCTCTTAATTCTTTTTTGGTTCTTAAAAGATGTCAACAAAACTTGAGTAATACATATGAAAATTCTTTTTTACTTCTGAGAACTTCCACATGATCCTTTATTTGTATGTATATTTTTGAGTCGCTGATGCATAAACGATTTGCTTATTTATCCTAAATTTTATCTAAAAATATTTATGGCTAGTTTAGTGGCTTCTTCTTTTAATTCTTTTTGGTTCTTAAATGATATTCACGTGATTTAAGTAATATGAAAATTAATCACCGAAAAGTTCATTTTAATTTCGTTTTTACTATCGAAAACTTGTATATTTTAATTCCTATTAGATCTTAAAAAATATTCACGTGTCTTAAGTAATACATATGAAAATGATTCACCAAAAATTTCATCATAACTTCTTTTTTACTGCCGAAAACTTGTATATTCTAGTTGTTTTTGGTTCTTAAAAGATATTCACGTGACTTAAGTAATACATATGAAAATTATTTACCGAAAAGTTCATTATAACTTCTTTTTTACTATCGAGAACTTGTATATTTAAATTGTTTTTTATTTTTAAAAGATATTCACGTGTGACTTAAGTAATATAGATGAAAATTACTCACCGAAATTTTTTTATAACTTCGTTTTTACTATTAAAAACTTGTGTATTTTAAGTTGCTGGTGCATAAACGATTTACTTATTTATTATTCTTTTTATATAAAAATTGCTAAACGAAATTAAGTTGCTACAAATATTTATGGCTAGTATAATGGTTTCTTATTTTGATCCAATTCATATTTTTTTTTGAATAGATGTATCATTGGTTACGTATTTGCTAGTTGATGTTAGATCAATATATTAATATGTGTTAGTCATTAAGTATAAAATACGTGTGATACACATTATCCATTAATGTATATGTATTGTCTGTTAATTTGAAGTTTTTACTTCTTTCAGAGGTACTAGAAAATTACATCAATGCACTATACAATGGATTATAAAAATCAAAATATAAGAATCAAAAAGATAAATATGATAATTTGATACATAATAAAGTAATCAACATTGTCACTATTTTGTGTCATATAACTATTATTGAAACTGATACATAGAACTCTAATTATAGAACATAATAATTTATGTATCAAGATTATTATTGAATAATGTATATATATAAATACCCTTAGAAGTTGGACAAAAATTAAACAAATATGAAAGATTGTAGATACATAACACACCATTGATTTGGTATTGTTGGTAAAATCTCTTTAGATACTAGAAATCGATAAACAAAATAGAATAAATTTGAAATTCAAAAATGGAGTGATGAATACAATTGTTGATCCGTGAGAGTGATTTCAGGCGTGAAATAGAAACAAAAAATTTTGAGTTAGAAGGTTGTGAGTTATGTATCTCGAAAAGGAGAGAAGGAAAGGAAAATAGTTTTGTAATATTTTGAAATGGTAGAAAATTTAAGATAACATGTAAAGAAAGATTGTGTAGTTAGATAATTTTTCCTATTTTTTATCTATTTACTTTATGTTTTGTTTAAAATTTTCTATTATATTTGTTTAATTTCTCGTGATAAAAGATCACTCTTCTTTTATTTTATTTTTTGAGAAATTTTGTCCAATTAAGAAATCCCACTAGATGTGCTACTGATAATAAATATTATGATTTATTTTCTCTGAAGTAATATAATTTTTAGATTAAAAATAAATTGAAGTCTTTATTGAAAAACCTATCTACACTTTAAATGACCGATAATATTTTTGAATTTACAATGAAACTATTCTCTTCTTCGTATTAGTAAATATAATTTCATATAATGTCATCCAACAGTTTATATTACAAATAAATGACTATGATTTTATTGATTTAAATTAATTCTTTATTAATATAAATGTAAGTAATAACATTATCATTAATTTTAAGCATACTATATTTATCTAGTAAAATTGTATAAATAATAGAGACAATTTTAATAATTTTATAATTTATATGTGTTTTATGTTTAAGAAAAAACCAACATAAAAGTCCAAACATGTGTCCACTTATCTTTTTAACAATAACAAAAATAAAAATTATGATAATTTTTTTTATCAATTATAAAAATAAAACTAGTTTGAAGATGCTTAAATTTACGATAAAACTATTGTGTTCTTTATATTAGTAAATATAATGTTATCCAACAGTTTATATTTCTTCATATTAATAAATATAATGTTTCCAACAGTTTATATTTCTTCATATTAGTAAATATAATGTTATCCAACAGTTTATATTACACATAAATGACTATCAGTGTATTACAAATATAAATATAAATAATAACATTATCATAAATTTTGAGCATACTATACTTATTTAGTAAGATTGACAATTTAATAATTTTACAATTTACTTATATGTGTTTTATTTTTGGGATAATGTCCAAGTATCCCCTCAACCTATGCCCGAAATCTCAGAGACACACTTATACTATACTAAGGTCCTATTACTCCCCTGAACTTATTTTATCAATAATTTTTTACCCCTTTTCGGCCTACGTGGCACTATCTTGTGGGTCCAACGATGATTGACTTTTTTTTGAAACCAGTGCCACGTAGGCAAAAAAGGGATAGAAAATTACTTATAAAATAAGTCCAGGGGTAATAGGACCTTAGTATAGTATAAGTGTGTCTCTGGGATTTCGGGCATAGGTTGAGGGGGTACTTGAGTATTTTCCCTTTATTTTTTATTAAATAAAAACATAAAAGGTCCAAATATATGTCTAAAGTTTCAGTTATCTTTTTATCAATAAAAATCATGATGATTCTTACCAAAAAAATATAAGTTAATAATAATTTTAGCCCAACCGGTAAATAATTTTATTGACGGATCGATATTCAGTTTAAATCTTTGTCCCAAAAGAAAAAAACAACAAAATTATTTGGATAAATAAGCTAATAATTCCCAAATTCTTAAAATGCAGTTGGAGATATGAGCTATTCTACTTAACCAAACAGTAAATTATTATTTATGTGAATTCAAAATCATATTACATTTATAACAAATCAGAAAATTACCCTAAGAGTTCAAAGAAGAACCCATTTATTTATTAATATAACAAACTTTTTTTTTTCTTCTAGTTTTCAAATTATATGTATAACTTTAACATACCTAGAAAACTTAATATGTAAAGACCAAATTTAACCACTTAGATATTTAAAATACATCAAATTCAAGGGCATTTAGACTTGCCCTTAGAGTTCTTCTTGTCCCTATAACAAGGACATTCATGTTTGTTACCATAAGTTCCAGAAGGCACGCATTTGCATTCTTCACAACAAATTCCACAGTATTTCAAGCATCTGTCCGCAAGTCCTGCCTTTGAACATCTCAGCTTGCACTTCGAATCACAAAAATCTTTAATAAAAAAAGACCTTATAATTAGAACATATAACTTTTTTTACTAAGAGTGCGTAACAATAATACTGTGTGACAGTCAAACTAAAATAAAAAAATATTATACTATATGAGGTTCAGACCCAAAATTCCTTCGCTCAAATGAAAACTCATTACCACTAGGTAAAGGCACAAGTATATTCAATTTTAAATATAGAATTTGACATATAATTGGATACCCTGGAGTGGCTAAAGCTACGCCCTTGACAAAAATTACATATTCAAATTTCACTTCATTAGGTATGAAAAAAATAGAGTATACGAAAATCTTATTACTACTTCGTAAATGTATCCAAAAAGACTAGTAGCAAATCTTAAAGATGATTGAAGAATCGGTACTTACATGAACCAGCCATAGTAGTTTGAATGAAAGAAGGGGTAATAACAAGAGTGACCAAAAGCAGAGTTAATAGAAATAACTTCATTTTTTCTAAGATGAAAATTTGATGAAGTGAAGCATTAGTAAATGGTTTTAATGGGAGAATATATAGCCAGGAGAAAAATTGGTGGTCCACTTAAAATATTTTTTAATAACCAATTAAGTAAGTAAACTGTGGGTGGGTCTGACAAAACAGGATAAAATAAATTCATTTATACCATTTTCAAATAAATACATGATACATATGAACTATTATTAGTTATTCATAATAAATTAATATATATTTTCATTTTAATCTATCTCTAATTATTAAAAATAATAAATTAGACGTAAATATTAAATGCGAACAAATTATTTTTTAAAGTTCAAACAATCAAATGTGAAAAAAGAATAAAAAAAGTAACAAATAAAATTTAAAACGTAAAATTCTCATAAATATCAAATACGAATAAATAACGATAACGATAGATGTGGAGTGGGGCTGTTGGAGTATTTGCACTAATTAAATAAATTCAGTACGTGGTTACGCTAAAATTAATGATTTTGTCATCTTCTGTTTTTAGTACTATGTTTGGCATATGTGCAAGCTGACTATTAAGAAGACGTTTCGTTATAGATTTCTAAAATATTTTTACTTTATATTTAAAAGTCATAAAATTACGTTTTTTTAATTATTCGTAAAAAAAGAGTAAGATAAGCTTATCCTTATTCTTTTAAACTTTATTTATGGTTATATATTTGAAATTCATAAAATTAAAATTAAATAAAATCTTTTATCTAATTATATTTTTTTGTATTCGAGTATGAATATATTTAAAAGTTAAATTAAGTTACAAGCAGTTTTAAACTGTTTTTCAAATGTAGTTTGAATTTTTCTGGTCAAACATCAATTATATAATTAATAAGTAGATAATTTTATGGCTAAATATTTCATTAAGATTTTGATGGATTTTTAATACGTACTAGAGTTATTATTATAAATATAATTCCTAAAGTTCACTATGAAAAAATTAAGCAAAGATTTTTTACCCAACTTCACTCCAAGTTCCCACCTGTGTGGAAAATCTTGTACTGAACAATTAAGCTTTCTTCACGAATTTGTACAATTGATGTCAAGTTTGGAAGTTTGAATTATTGTTTTTAGATGTTTTTTTTCAATTTTTACTTTCAAGTATTTTTTTTTTTTGTTAATTTTATCAAGATATTTATCCAAACTCTAGATCACTTTAGCATTCAATCCAAAGTCGTACAATAATAATTGAGTGGCAACAAAATTGTAATTCATTTGAAATCTCTTAAATTTATCTTACATATTTGTCGTAACATTATCGACTTTGATTGTGGTGCACTATCATTAATCAGATGTCTTGAGTTCAAGTCTTAAATATCAAGAAAATCTTATTTGAAGTGTCTTTCCAAATAAATCCTATAATATGCAATCCAAATTTAATTGAGACTCCAAATAGTGGCCATAGAAGGTAAAAAAAACAAACTATTTATTCGTAACTTTATATAATAACATTTCTCATTTATGTAACACTTTGGGAACTATGAAAATTTCTGCTCTATGTTCAAACTAATATATGTGATCAATTCTTTTTTTTAATATTTTTAAAATTAGTTATTACTAAAAACAAAATACAAATAATGTATTTCACGGCGAAGCGAGAAATTTCAAAGGATGTAGTGAATTTTCTTTGCTACTTGTGAGATTTAACATATTAATATTTTAAATTTATGTGTCTTTACTCTTTCAAAACACCTGAAACCACTAGGCTATCTCATATTGTTGTGTGAAGAATGTCCAAGATATATTATCTAACCACTCTATATATTATTTTATCTTATATATACGGTATAATTTTTCAATGACCCTAATATAAAAATGGCTGCACCACTGAATATATTAAATTAATTATATTTTGATTTTCTGATATAACAACTATCGTGATTCATACGTTGAATAAGAACGACAAGTAAAGTGATTCGTGGAGAGGGTACTATTAATGATATTTTGCAAAGATTTGGGACCGATGCATGTTACTACCACTTATAATTATGACTTGTCGTTTATTGATAATTTAGGTGTAATAGTGCTTTTCATTTTCATTTTCTATCCCCCACCATCATGTTTTGTTCTAGCATGGCACATTTGTGTGGTTTGCATGGGCACCTTGTCCTAGGATGTTTTAATGCATTTACATCTTTCTACACAAAAAATAATTGAGAAAGTATTAGAAACATCCGCTTGAACTTGACGTAAATTATCAATTCTGTTTTTAAATTATTCACAATTTCAAAAATATTTTTCTCTTTGAGTAATTTAACTTAGAAACACTTCAGATCTATTACATGACACATCAAGTGATCTCAAACTCTTGTAAAAAATTTGGTGATCTTAATAAAAATTAAGAGAAGTCCAAAACTTGATGAGAATTAAAATCGAAAAAAGTTTGAAATTTGACGAGAATTAAGAAATATGTGTCACTCATATTACAAGCTTAGAAATATATTTAAATTTAGTTAGTCAAGTAAAATCGATAACTTTTATGGCTATTATTAATTCAAGCACCAGCTGGTGTTGCTATTTTAATGAAAGTGTAGTGGTCCTAGACTGGATCTTTTTGCAGATCCATTCGTGCAATTCACGTGATATGTCTTAAATTTGTCCTATTACCCTATCAATGCAGGACACGTGTTATTACTATTTTTTAAGTCTAATTTTACTTACTTTATTTGATAATCAATATTTTACTTTTGAGGTTGTATTATTTTTTTAAAAAAGTATAATAAGTAAATTTCTAATAAACTGAACAACATTTGAAATTTATGATAAAATGTCTCCTAGATGTAAATTACGGCGAATTCAAAAATTTTGACAAGCATATATATATATATAAGAAACAAGGATATGTTTGAAGAATTATAATATATTTATATTAAATTATGTTAATTCAATTAATTAATAACTCATAAGCGAATTCAGAATTAAAAATTTAACAAGTTTAATTTTTATGATTTTTAGCATGGTAACTTAGACAATGACAGAGAAATTTGTAGTACTTTTCACTAGAACAACACTTGTTTAATTAATCTTTTTTGTTACTTACTTGTGAAGACTTGGATCTGAGTAATTAACTACTAATTATACTTAGTGATGTCATGTTAGAATAAAATTTTATTATTTAAAAGCTTTTTTTCTTGATACTATATACTAAATTATTTATCAAATATAAATAAATATTATAAGTGTCGGTGCCCAGATCTTAACTCTTGTCCTATTTTGAACTATTATTACCCCACTTTGTTTCCTACGTATTTAATTGCATATTGGTTTGTAACTTTGTAGAATAATAAACTAATTTTTATAAACTCAGAGTTAAAAATAAATTCAACTAATAAATATAGTGTATTTTACTTTAATGGATCAAAGTGTTGTTATATTGAATAAACTAAAGCAACCTGCTTATAACTCAATTTTAAATCCATCATGCGAGTTACACTTTTCGATGGTTGAGCCAAATGATAAGAAGTTTTAGATCGATATTATATGCATATATTTTGAGATCATACAAGACTCGTATAATGTGATTTATGTCTTCTATATAATTAGTGAAATATTATATTAATGGACACAAATTCCTTTGTAATATAAAAGAAAAAATGAATCGAGTAATTTTTTTTTATTTTTTGTGAAATAATATATGGCTCATTTCTCTATTTGTCATATGTTTCAATTTTATGCAGGGGCCATATAAATTGATCAAAAAGTGACATTTTGTGGGTCGTATCACATATCAATTTTGCATTATTTCCACCGACTTAGCTCGTTTGAATTTATTAGTAACATGTATATCCATATTTTTTTAAGCATAAAACAATTCATAAATTCTCTTATAACTCGTACATATATTCTAAATTGCAAACGAAATACCGTATTAACTTTATATATGGATGACTTATCTACTTACCAACTATCAAACATTGTATTACTTATGTTGGAGTCCATATACACCTGCTTATAGAAGCGGACTCACATGTATAGGTGATGAGGATGGACGTGCACCCATTAATTTCGAAAAAAAATTATGTTTATGCATGTTTTGAGCCTTGAGGAATGGATATATACATTTATTTATGTAATTATACAAATAAAATTATTCAAGCCAACAATCAACATGTATATTACCCACACCATTGACCACGGAGCTATTACGATCAACTGTTACAACAAAGCTAAAATACAAGTACTTATTAGCTTAGAATTCATATATAACCTATATGTTTATATTTTCGTCATTGTTCACACCACTATAGTCAATTGGACACGAATCACGATATTATCTCTCAATCATCATTGAAAGTTTTGCTAGTGCCTACATTATCTATGGTGTCTTCACGATCTTTTAAATCCTAAGTTCGCCTCTGCCTACTTAACTCACTTTGATCGAGCTACCAAATGATTCAAAAGAAATCAATATCAATGTTAGCGAGGTGGGATTTTCATTCCTATACCATCCAATGACTCATTGTTAAAAGTGCAAGGATTAAAGTATAATCTTAGCATTTTTAGCCAGTCCATAGAAAAAAAAATTCACCCATCTAATCGTAATAGTTTACAAGTATCGTGCATACTTAGTGCATTACCAATATATATACTGATCATACTTTTTTAAATATTGTACATATTATACTGTGATTATACACTATATATTAGTAGTTAATACGACGATTATACACTATATATTAGTAGTTAACTTTTACAAATTACGCGGTTAAGCAAACTTATACTACTTAATTACTCATCATAGCTAAAGTTTGTTATAATTAACACTCACGACTAACATTATGCTTTAATTACGTGGACTGACTTCGAGTTTATATAATTAGCAACATTTTTATATGTATAATTCGCCGGAATATACAAATACATATGTATAATACATAATTATCTAATTGATATACATATATAATTCACCTCTCTCCCACTATCTCTCTACCCTCTCTCGCTCGCCTCTCTCCTCCCTCTCCCAATCTCGCTCACCTCTCTCCTCTCTTTCCCAATCTCGCTTGTCATATATACAAATGCAGATGTATAATATTCAATTATCTAACTGATATACATATACAATTCACCTCTCTCCCACTCTCTGCTCTCTCGCTAGCCTCTCTCCCAATCTTACTCATCTCTCTCCTTCCTCTCCCAATATCGCTCGCCTCTCTCCTCTATCTTCCAATCTCGTTTTCCATATATACAAATACATGTGTATAATGTTATCTAACCGATATACATATAAAATTCACCTCTCTCCCACTTTTTGCCCTCTCCTCTCTCTCTCAATCTCGCTCGCCTCTCTCCTTCCCTATAACATATAGCTACGAATTATAATTGTTAAACTATAGCTACGGAGAGTAATTAGGTTATTTTTTACTTGCTATATGTGAAAGTTTCTATATATTAAGATACTCTTTTTAATGTGTTCTATTGAACTTCATAAAAAATGTATAGTGGATATCCCAATAAATTTGGGCCTCAAAATGCACAAGCTATTTCCCATTTGAGTTTCTTCTTTGATGGCTTTCTCCCATGTTGACAAGTGATAATCCTTGTTGGGCTGGAATTTGACCATTGGGTTGGGCTCAACTCAATTCTGTACGACCGTTAAATCATTTTTGTCGAAACTTCAAAACGAAATGTCCGCATATTTGTCATATGAATCTTCAAACACGATATATCTAAAATTATTTCAAATGGTTAAACATGTCGTAATAAGACGATACATACTAAAATAGTAGTACTCATATGAGGTACCCAGGATTTTTTTTTCACTTTAGTTGTATCGAACAATTAAATATTCCCAATTCAATAAAGCTCACTAAAGCTAATTAATTCATACATTGACACTACAAACGTAGTGAACGTGGTACCAGTACTATACTTTATAATCTTTAATTTTGTTTATATATGATAACATTTATAAAATATGGTCACTATTTTAATTTAACACCACACGCGATAACCAACAAGTGAAAATGAAGTTACAATAAAGTAATATTCTGTCGAGACACTTAATTAACTAAATGGGAAGATCAAATCAAGTGCTATCTTTTTCTTTAATCTCTGCCATTAATTAAATCAGATAAATTATTTGTTAATTCAATTCTAAATTGATTTCTAACATAAAAACAAAAAAAACAGACCAACCATTTAAGACTTTCTAAACCTGATTAGGAAAATTCTGTTGAACACAAAAACAACTTGTGGGTCTTGTCATTGATTTTGTGATTATGAAATTAATAACAAGTCACACCTCAATTGCCCCACCTTCTACTAATTTCAATCTCTCTCTCAACTAATTATTAATCGCAATATCATTTTTTTCTTTAAAGTTGATGACGCAGAAAACAATAATATATTCAGGGTGATTTCATAAATATAAAAGATTAATACAAACACGAAGATGATTCTTTTTACTTTTATATAAGTAGGGTTAGACAGCTAGTTAACAACTCTACTCTTTTAAGTGAAGAATCAAAAGTCGTCTGCATGTGTTGTGCATCTGTAGCGTTCTACTCGTGGAGAGAGGAATGCGGAAAAATGAAGTCCTCTCGTCTGCGTTCAATCATGTTTTAAAAGTCAGATTGAATTTCTAAATAATATTCTCGTCCAAACACATTTATTTTTAAAATTCTGATTTTATTCAATGTGTTTTAGTGCGGATATAATATAAAAAATAATAAATTTAAATATTTTCCATTAAGTTCATTACACAATTTACACCTACTCACGGAAGACTTCTCTTTAATAGAATTAAATATTAAGAAAATGATTTTCATGGTATTCAGCTAACGAAGAAATTAATTGATTTTTAAGGCCGTGATCTACCTACCATAGTTGATGTTTAATATTTTTTTATTAGATTGTGGATTTGTGATTTTATACATGTTTTGAATTTCTATAGTTTGATTAAGAGTACGTATGTTGATCAAAAATATACTTTTTTTTAATAACCTATTCACATTATCAAATCCATACCCAAATAAAGAAGGAGAAATGAAATAACGTAAGATCAATTAATGAATTATAACGTATCATATGAACACACAAGTGCATGTTCATCTAGACACATGTTACATTAGAACGTTGGTGTGATGGAAAATGAGTCGAGGGTAACATGAACAATAAAAATTCGTGTAGCTAATTCAAATTTGTTTGATACTGAGGCGTGGTTAATGTTTACTATGCACAAATGTTTGTTATAGGCACAACGTGCACACCATGTTACCCATAATTCATGTATTTGCATGGTGAAACACCTACTATGGACAAATTATTTCATTACAAGTATTGTTCCTTTTAATTTATTATAATTTATTGCTCAATCATTATTACTTTTGTTATAATTAGGGCAAGATTTGACTATGCATGTAATGGAATTTATACAGAATAAATAAATAATACAAAATAATAAACATATTGCTAGAATTAATTTGTATACAGTCAATGCAGTACTGTGTATAATGTGTGATGTGGTTGGCATTGGAAAAGAAAAAAAAATGAGTAGGAAAGCCAACAACTTAGAGACAAACACCTAATGACATCAATCTAATATTTGTTGACAAAAATAAGGTAGCTAGGAAAAAATAGTGTTTATATATTAATTTTGTGGAGTTTAAATAAACAAATTTTAGTTTCATATCTCTATATACTTCCTCAATTTCAAAATAAGTGTTTTCTAAGTAAAATTTACGTTAATAACAAAGGAAAAAAGAATAAATATATCTCCAAACTATCGTAAAATATATGCAGATACATTCTGTCATACTTTTGGAATGTTGATGTCCATATCGTCTAAAAACTAGAGCATATATGCCTTTCACTATAACATAATATTAAATAGGGACACGTGGCACAATTTTATCCGTTAATAAATGTTGAATCGTTGGATAAGATTATGACACGTGTATGTCCTTTAGTATGAAAGGTATATATGTGTTAGTTTTTGGACAGCAGGACACCAATGTCCCAAAAGTATGATGAAAGGTATTTGCATACCATTTATGATAGTTCGGAGATATATTTGTCCTTTTTCCCATTAACAAAACAACAAATGCAACATGTAGTTTACTAAATTATATCCTTATTTATAAATATTTTTTGAGAAGTAAATCGGAGATAAAGTCAGAATTCGAAACTTACTGAATTCGAATTCGTAGACCTTTTAAGTTAGTAGATTCTAGATAAGTTTTACATATCAAATAGATTTCATAAGTCAAAGACAGAGTTTTGATCGATGTTATTAAATTTAACGGAACTTTACCTTTGTTATTATTAGAAAGATAGAGTACAATGGTATAGTTGGAAAAAATATTTACTAATTTTTATCTTAATTACTATTGTGATACTTATTTTGGATATTTTTTTATTAAAATGATATTTATTTTGATACGAGTCCAAAAAATAAAATAAAATGAAGAAGATATGTAGGTCAAAGCACCATGCATTCTCTTCCGTCAATTGCGCCAAAAGAAGTCCTTACTTGATACCTTCGTTGTTGACATTTCCATATGCTTTTGCTCCCTAAATTTTTTTCCACCAAATGCAATATAATAAAATTAAAAAAATAACAAAAATACATTATATTTTGAACTGTATGTGTGTGTGAGTTGTGCCCCATTATATATATTTGATAAATATTAGTAAAATTATATTTAAAATAAGTGTTTGTTTATGATAATGTTCAACTTTTAATTTGAAATATAGCATTTGAGGTTTGAAAAACAAGTTTATAAGTTTCTTTTTTAAGTTTTTACACACATAACTTTAATTTTATTTTCATGTTCAAACATAACTATAACTTTGTATTCTTTGTCAACTTAATTTCAAATGATACTTTAAATATTATTTTTTTAAAAATAAAATCATGCTCAAATGCCCAGTAAATATTGGTAGTCAACACTCAACATGGCCAATTTTTCGTTTATAAGTCTTTAATTATATGTTTGATGGGGTCAGGTTGGATGATACGTTTTTGTTTGTTTGGCTAATTCATTTTTTTAAGTTAAAAGTATTTATTAACATTAATAAATAAATAAAAGGGTTATTTTAAAAAATTAAGACGTTCGACAAAATACTTTTTTTTTTTAAAAAAAAATAATTTTTAGCCATAACATATATAAATACTTTTATGGTGTTGGAAGGAACCTGAAACTTCTAAATTTATCATCGAAGTAGAAGCATGAGCAAAAAATAGATACTTTTTTTTCAGAATAAAATTATCTATAAAAAAATACATGTTTAAACATATCCTCCTTAAGTTGAGTATATTTATATATTTAAATTATAACATAGACATTATATAATCTTCTTAATGTTATTGTATTTTTTTTAAAAAAAATATATTATTGCTCAGATTGCAAACTTTTTATAGTTGAGAGTTTTTTATGTATTGTTTTTCTATCTTTATCGATTTTAGATTCAATATTTACGTAATTTTTTCATAAAACGACACTCTAAAAGTTTATTTGGAAAAAATAGTCAAAGCAAAGTACTGATAGATATGTTTATCAAGTAATTTTGTCAAAACACAATTTATTATTTTTCTAAAGTACTTTCCTAAAAAAAGTATTTTGATAAAAACGCATCACAAAATAATTAGATAAAAAAGTTTGACCAAATAATCTGTCTCTTCATTTGTTCGTTATGAGTAGATCAATCAAAATAATACAAAATGCATGTTGCACAACCATGTGCTTCAATAATGCCTCAAATAACATATAATAGAGCCTATTAATGCCTATGTTATAAATAAAAAAAATTCGACATTTCAAATCTATATCGAAATTTTGATCAAGTTTGGATTATCTATACAAAATTTTTAATTAATTTTTCTTCGTGCATAGGAATCAAATTTAAAATCTCTAATTATAACTAGTTAAGAATGAAACAATTTCACCACTATATTATGCCTACATCATCATTAATAATTATTATTCCAGTGTATTAACATGTCGCAATTATTTAATGAAATAATGAAAACTATTTGGGATGTTTAAAAATAATTTTTGGATTAAAGGTGTGTAAATGAGTGGCAAAAATTGCAAATAGTCATAATTAACCATTCAAATATATAAAAAAAATTGTGATTAAAGAAACTCATTCAATTCTCCAAATATTAATTGCATTACATAGGGCCCGTTTGGCCATAAATTTTGCAAGTAAAACTTGGGGAAAAACTTTGCAAATTTTGTTTGTCCATACACTTTTTTATTATTTGGCAAATTTTTTAAATTCCCAAATACTAGAAAAAACTACTATTTGGGCCAAATTTTATTATTTGGAAAGTTTTAGAAATTCAATTTTTACTCTTAACTTTTTATTTTACAAAAATAATATATTTATTGACACCAACCAATAATTTTTTACGTGAACACCAAAGTAGTGATGGAATATTCAATGAATATGAAAATGATGATATGGTTGTTGATGAAAGTGACGAACTATTGGCTCAGGGTAACAACATAGCTTCATCTTCTCGACCATCTGATTCGGAAATGCAAGCTCATCGAGAAGAGATTGTTCATAAAATGTGGGAAGATTATATTAAAGAATAGGTTGAACTCTTTGAGATGAGAAAGCATAGGTTCTTCAGTGATTGCAATATTTATTTCCTTTTGTTTTCTTCCGAATTTATATTAGTTGTATTTTCATTATCATGATTTGTACCAAGACCTTTTCACTATGCGAAGATTTACTGTAATGATTCTTGTTGATTTGTTGCGGAAGTCATAAATCTTGTTACGTGAGATTTCTATTGTGCTATGTAATACAAATTTATGGTTAGTTTGATAGTTTTAAAAACTTATGGACATAAATCATATTTCTTAAAAAAATGAAATATGTTTCTCAAATTCTATGGCCAAACATATGGTAAAATTTCACCCAAATTTTCATCCAAATAATATTTGCCAAAAATATTTGAATATCTATGGCCAAACCCTAGCATAAAGTGGGAAAGAAGGAGGATTACAAATCTCAAGATTGTCTAAGAAGAGAGAATCTAATTATTTTAGGAAAAAATCTTTTTGCCAGAAAATTTAATTGGAACAATATTTTTTAAGTGTTATTTTATTTTTTAAAAATATTTTTACACTTTTATTTATAATGAATTCTTTTCTCGTAAAAATTAAATAAATTAAATTTTATCTCAATTATCTAATTAAAGTAGTATTTTAGACAATATATTTTTAATAACAATGACAACTAAAAATGATGAAAGGAATATTTATTTAAGATTCTTGAAATTAAAGAATGAGTCACCAAAAGTTCTCATGTATTATTTATCAAATAACTAGTCACTTTATTTAATACCTTTTTATTTATCAATATATTTATTTTCATTTCAGGTCTTTCAATCTCAATAACTTTTAATTTTTAGAGATAATAAATATACATATTAATAAAGAACCTTAAAGTCTTGATCGATATTATTTAATTGTCATTAAAATCAATGTCGTTATAAATTTTAGAAACTTTACAATAAATTTTAATTATCGCTAAAAATAAATATTTAATGATGACTAAGTATTATCGTTAATTAATCACCATCAAATATCATTCTTGGATGTAATAAATATAGTACTTATCATTAATATGAATATAAATTGTGATAGAATGATTGAAATTCATCTACCCTAAATAAGAGATCTTTGAAGCATCATCATAAAAATAAGTCTTATACTGCTCGATTATAGATTTAATCAAAATTTTAATAAAATCAAACGTCGAATGAAAAATCGAAAAGCAAAAACAATATTGTAGGTGTTGGCTTTGGCATAAAACAGGAAGATGTGCCCCTTTGTCCGGACCTCTTTGGCATCCTTCACTCAATCGATCCCTTTATTCTTTTTAAGTCATCACAAACCCCATACTCTCTTTAATTTTTGTCTTTGTTTTTGTCCTTTGCATTTTTTTTTATTTTTTGACCAACATTACACACTTCTCAGTAATATATACATTATATAAATTATTATAAAAATAAAATAGGAAATAGGCATCAGATGATGAAATTTATATAATAAAATAAAAAATGAGTATCAAGTTGTGAACTGCGATGGTCTTTTCTTATTTGGAGTTAATGTACACGTCACTTGATTCCACTAAAGATTGAGAATCTCAATCTCTGAGTTATCTTGACTTTTGACTTCTACAAACTAAATATATATTTCGCGGTTTAAATATTGACAGAGTCAGAATTTTTTATTAAAATATTAAATTATATAAGAAAGTCAAGAATTAAGTTTGATGGAGCCGTAATTTTTCATTAGTAAAAATTAAAGTATCAAATATATATATATTATGAGAAGTCAAAATAAATAAATAAATAAATTTTATATATATTTATAAATATAGTAGTTTTTCATGTATCTGATTAGTAACACCAGATAGAAATAAGTATTTTCAAAGTTAAGTAGGCCAAATAAAGTGAATTAAACAGGTATATAATAAAGAGATTAACTTATATCCACTGATAGTAAATAAAAAAAATTACATTACCGGCTCATTTTTAGAAATATTTATTTTTTAAAATATATTAATTATTATTAATATTTAAATAATAATAAATTTATATGATAACTTGAACTCTAAATTAATTATATGAGTTTATTTAGAATTCTTCTTGATTGCCAAAGATGAGCAGATTTTTTGTAGTTTTTTCTTGTCTTCATTATTTTTACCCCATTCTCCGTCAGTCAGCACCTTTGAAGAAATTCGAGACAATCATCAATGATAATTTTTTACTTTTTTTTTAAAATCTAGACTAATTGATTTTATAAAAAACATCGTTCATAACTTATTATGTTTTCTTTCTAACATTTTTTTAATAGATGCTTCAAGTTTTTGTTTTTTTTTTGATTCTCTACTTAGTTCATCATTCTAAATTGATGGTCCAATGGATTACAAATTTAAACAGGCAAAATTGACACAGTTGGTGTGCACTAAAAAAAAACAAAGTAATCTTAACTTTAATCACAAACAAAACCTTTCATGTTAATGATTTCTCATGACACCAAATCATGTTTTATTTTTTTGCCCACGTTAAAAGTCTTTACCTATGCAACACACAATGTATGAACTAAATTTCTTTTGTTTTGTTCTTATAAAAAGTTGTCATTTTAACTTTTTTTATTTTGAGATGTAGGTTGTAAATTAACATGACACACTCATACGAGCGGAGCTGCAGTCTCTAATAATAATAAAAAAAGTCAAAAATCGATTTAACAATGTTCATTTTTAAAAAATTTTCATTTTTTTTCATATAAAATCGACATATGAAGGTTGTCAGGTCGATGCTTTTAATACAAAGAACTCAAAAAATGTAAATTAATCTCTAACTCCGGATAGCAGTGCTATGGTGGCATGTATCATACCACAATCAAAATGACACTATAAGAAAACTGTGTATTACATGAGAATTTTTTCAAAAATTAGTACGAACATGTATTTTCATACTAATTCTCGAAAAAATCTCCATATCATTCACACTATTTTTATAGCGTATATTGGATCGATTTTAAAAATTAATTCAAACCTTAATTATTTATAAATAAGTTAAAATTCTAGATTCATAAATTTTAAATTTTAACTCCATCGAGCGAGCGAGTAAAATAATGAGTTACATGCGTGATTGTCATGGTCCATCCGATTGTTTGAAAGCATGCATTGATTTCAGCCTAATATACTCATTTTGCATAGTCATCATTCATTAACGTCACATGGCTAGCCAAGTCAACCTAATTCAATCATTTTTAATAATAGTAGGCTCATTAGATAAGCTTCTTAGGACATAAATTCTCACTAATTTTTACATTTGTTAATTGAAAAAATTAAGAAGAAGAAAATGAACTTTATGAAAAAGAGGAAAAAAAAATATTAAGTGTATTAAATGTTATTATATTTTTATAATAAAGTATTCTATAAGGGCCAAGAGGGTGCCAACCCGGCGCGATGGGCGCATAAATTTTTTGAAAATAAAAAAATCTAACCACTTTGATTCCTATGGCAAATTTGTCAAAAAAAAATATACTAGTATATCAAGTTGTTACCTATCTTATCTTTAGTCAATTAGTCATCCAAATGGGAAACAAATAAAATAGTTGCTACATGGGCATAAGGGTCCTTTTTTTTGTTGTATTAGAAGCCAAGAATAACAATAGTTACAAAAAGTCGGAGATCGAGTAAGAATTTTGAGTTTAGAAATTTTAAATTTTTATAAATGTTATTTAATTAATGTGTACTTTGGATAAGCGTTCTGATAATCATCTTCCGGTCGATTCAAACAGTTTTATCCTTCCGGATCAACAATTGATACAACAGGGATATTCACATGTTGTACATCGATTACGTCTTTCGATCTGATCTTAAGCTCTGGCTCACCCTTTGTGGACGAACCTTGCAGAGAAACCTTTAGGTCTCACCAATATTTGTGTTGGCTTTCTCATTTCCGCTTCTCTCCACCACTATCGCTCGGAGGCTTTTCTCTGAGGAAGAATTCTCTTCTATCGATATATTATTATATCACACACTTTTAATAAATTGCTTAATCTCATTCATCTTTAGCGCAAGAGCGCTTGATCAATGAGCAATTACACACTTAAAAAAGGGTGTTATCCTTCTGACTGTCTCAAACATTTCAGTCAATATTATCGAATTTCACCAAACCAGTTGTCAAAAGATATAGCTAAGCAGCCCTTGTACAAAATTGTAACCTTTGGTCATCATAATTAAATGTTTCTTAGAAGATTAAGGACACCATTCATGAAAATAGAGTACTTAGCTTCTAAGTTCTCTTTTTTTTTCCCCTACAAATATACGTAAAAGATCATGTTTGGATATTTGTCAGCATCATTTTAGCTTTTACATCAATTTATCTACTTATACGTTAGCAGTATGGAATAAGACTTGAAGCTACTCTTCAATTATCCCTATTTACTGTATATTTTAACAATCAAGTGGTCAAGTCATTAGCTTTTTATAGTACAAATACAAATATACATAGAAATTGAAACTGTGAAGCGGTAACTGGTAAGTATTTAGAGTCATTTTTATTAAACAATTCACTCTAATATAAGAAATTTTGATGTGAATGTGAATTTAGTCGGACTTCAACGTACAGAGTGAGTGATCGTAACAATAAATAAAAGAAAAATAAACGTCATAAAGAGACAAAGATAGAAGAAGGCGTTTCACTATCAGTTGGGGTTAGGATTATAACTCATCGGCTGCTCCACTTTAAATTCATTTTTTCACATGCTTATGTTTTAATTGGTAGTATATATTTTTGGGTTGTGTTGGTGTGAGGAATTTTTTACTCGATTTTTTGTGTTTGGTACGTGAATAAAAAAATAAATATATATATTATAACAAATATCATGAAAGGTTAGTATGGGAATTAGTATATATTTTTGGGTTGTTTTGTGTTGGTGTTAAGAAATTTAACTTAATTTAATGTTTAGTACGTGCTAAAAAAAATTGTTCTAGGAAAATATTTTTTTTTTCATTTTTAAAGAATTTATTTTTAGAGAAAATTATTTTTAAATTTTAGACCAATTAAACATTAAAAAAAATGAAAAATATTCTTTAGGAAATATTTCTTCCATTTTAAAAACACCCTTAATGTTGGTTATAATAACATTTAGTAGACGTTTGATCATAGAAATCAAATAATTTCACTTTATATGAGTTGTAATTTGTTACGATGATATTTATTTGTTTGTATAGTTTTGACTTGAAATGAAGTTTAAAAAGTTAAAATGATATATTTTTTATTTGTACGGTCTTGAACTAAATTTTACTTAGAATATATCAAAATATCATTTAATTCGTGATCATGATACATAAAAGTTAAAATTAAAGAATTATCAAAAATAAAAAAAATGATATTCTTTTTTTGAATGGATTAAAAAGGAAAGGAAGATAAACATATTAAAACAACAAAAAATAATAGGTTTAATTTAAATTCTGTATTTATTTTAAGAAAATCATTAAAAACCCAATAACTTAACTTTTTTTTCCTTTACTGAATTCGTATTTTTAAATCTCAAATTCCCAAACCTAATTTAGGTGATCTAAATAAGAAATAAAATCATTATAGCATCATTTTTGTAGGGTTCACTAAACCATTTCAAAGAGCAATCAGTAATATGGATTTACAATTAACTATTTTCTCAGATTGTATATTACTTAATTATTATAATCAAGAAAACAAAAAGGGGGAAAAAGCAAAGAGGGGAAAATTAAAAAAAAAAAAAGGAAAAAAGTGAGAAAAACAGTATATTTTGCAAAGCTAACAACCAATGAAAGCTTAAGTTGAAAAAAGGACAAAAAAGGAACCTTGTAATTTTTTCATCTTTGGAGCCTAATTGTTCTTCTTCTTCTTTCATACACTCTCTATTTTTACCATACACCTACCTTGCTTCTTGACATTTCACCCCACCCAATGTACCTTACTTACACTAAATGACACTTTTACCCCTCACATTTCCCTTCGTGTAACCGATCTCGTATGATCACTTATAAATTGAATAGTCAATTTTTTGAGATATTTTTTAGTATAAAATGACATCAAAATCAAAAATTACTTTATCAAATACTACAAAGTCAAGAACGTTTGTTGAGTTTAGTCATACAACAACAACAATATTTACATACTCACCGAAATCATCAAATTAAGCGGGGGTCTAAAAAAAATAAAGTATACAGATCTTATCATTATTTTATGGAGATCCTTGACACGAGTGCATCAAACCTAAGTAAAAAAAACATGTCAAATGGTCTGACAGTAGATGGTAGAAGAAGTAAAAATACATGTCCTAACTCATTAATTTAATAACATCAATAGAACAATAAAAGTATAAATGTCAATTCATACGATATTTTTTTCTTACTCAATAATTACGTAAATTAATATGTTAAATCAATTTCTTGAGGTGTGATTTCTTTTTATACCCTATTAATGTCGAATGTTTTGTATATCGAGTTATCATTTTCTTTAGTCAAATTTTGCTTTCTACTTTATTAGGTGAGTATTATTCTTCTAGAAAAGAAATTAATAGTTGTAATTTTTTTTCTTTTTAAAAAAAGATAAGATCGTAAGGGTATATTTGTCATAAAAAAAGTTATTAGCATAATAAATCTAGGGAATGATGAGTAGATTAGGATTTACATATTATATAAACGCAAAAGCATGGAAATGTTTTGCTTCTTCATAACGGCATGCCCTTTACCCCACTCCACCCCCCACCCTTACTATACCCTTTCTATCCTCCTCCTGTTTCTGCCTGCATTTAGTTTTGCCTTTTTCAGTGAGACCAACTAGCAAACACCTTCTCTGCATTTTCTGCAACCATTTCACACTTGAGAGTTGAGACTCTTGATTTGGGTCTTTTCTGCTCATTTCTCAACTTGGGGTTCACCAAAAATGGAGAAGAAACAAGGGTTTTTCTCAGCACTAAAAGATGAAGTGGTAAGAGGATTATCACCGGCTAAGTCAAGAGGAAGAAGCCCATCTCCGTCAGGGTCGGGTTTGCTTCGGAGAAGGAAGGGGAATCAAGCGCCGCAACCGGAAGTTTATATTTCAAGATCGGGGAGTTTAAGGCCCTGTGTAGAGACATTGTCGCCGTTGATGGAAGGTCCGGATCCGAACGGGCCGGAAGTTGGGGATTCAAAGTCTGATAGGTGGTGGATGAAGGGTCAGCTATGTCGGGCACCTTCGGTTTCCACTTCCGGGTCGGGTTTACAGAGGTCGGATCTGAGGTTGCTGCTTGGTGTCTTGGGTGCGCCACTTGCACCGGTGCATGTTAGCAACAATGATCCTTTGCCTCATCTTAGCATCAAAGATACTCCCATTGTAAGTTTTAGTAACAATTTTTTGGATTCAAAGATTACTTTTTTTTTTTAATTTGTTGTGTGCTAAGTTGGGCGGACCCGTGTCCGATTCTCTAAAAATTTACTACTTTTGGAGAATCGGGCACGCACCTATTGACATTTTTGAAAAGTTCGAGCAAAATATTAGTTGTGTTTGAGCAATATTAGTTGTGTTTGAGATGTGACAAAGGTAGGTTGTCAGTGTAGGTTGTAATTTTGTTTGATTCCAACAAAAATTGTTTCTTTCGTTTTTTGCTATTATAAGTATATTTTTTGGACTTCATTGAGTTAATTACTGTGTGAAATTGAGACTTTTGGTTTATACTTTCCTGTCGTTTTGCCCTGTTTACTAAGTTTGGATGTTCTCTTGGCTTCTGTTTGAATGCATGATGGGGATTTTGGTTGTGCCATGTCTTTTGACAGAGTCTATATGTGAGCATAAATTCTTTTAGATAGAGAAGGAAGGAGGATTTAATATTATTATATAAATCTTGCTACATACACATTGAGGTCCAAAATCAAGAATGGGCTCCATTTGGGGATCTTTAATTTATCATTTTTGTGGGCTGGAATTGTCTGTCTGGATGTAGCCTCTTAATGGTATTTTAGTTGGTGGACTATCAAAGTCTTCATTTAAGGCTATGTAAGGATGATTGGACATGGTGTTGTGTTGGTGGTCCTTGTTTGAGTTTTCGGCCTTGTCGTTAGTTCACATCTCTTTACGAATTGATTAACTATCTTTCACTATGAGTTTGTATTTTGGATTTAGGCGTAATTGATTGATTGACTCTGTGTTACTATGAATTTGCAGGAGACTTCGTCAGCTCAGTATATATTGCAGCAGTATACTGCAGCTTCTGGAGGACAGAAACTTCAAAACACTATGTATAATGCTTATGCTATGGGAAAGGTGAGGATGATGGCATCAGATATCGAGACTGCTACAAAGGTAATAAAGAACAGGAATTCTTCTAAGACAGCTGAGTCTGGGGGATTTGTGCTATGGCAAATGAACCCTGACATGTGGTATGTGGAGCTCGCGCTTGGTAGCAGTAAGGTTCATGCTGGTTGCAATGGTAAACTTGTGTGGAGGCATACCCCTTGGCTCGGTGCACATGCTGCAAAGGGACCAGTTAGGCCATTGAGGCGAGCACTTCAGGTACATTTTTTAATACAGCTTGCTTACTTTCTTTTGGTGGTCCTCAATTTCAAAAAATGACCCATGTCTTTAACTTACTTATAGGGTCTTGATCCTAGAACTACTGCAAACATGTTTGCTAGTGCAAAATGTACTGGAGAAAAGAAGATCAACGGTGAGGATTGCTTCATTCTCAAACTTTGTGCTGATCCACATACTTTGAAAGCCAGGAGTGAAGGACCAGCCGAGATCATTAGGCATGTCTTATTTGGCTATTTTAGCCAAAAAACAGGGCTTCTTGTGCACCTGGAGGACTCACATTTGACCCGAATCCAAACAAATGGGGGTGATGCTGTTTATTGGGAAACGACAATCAATTCATTCCTTGATGATTACAGACCTGTTGAGGGGATCATGATTGCTCACTCCGGACGATCAGTTGTAACCCTTTTCCGATTTGGTGAAACAGCTATGAGTCACACGAAGACCAGGATGGAAGAAGCATGGACCATTGAGGAAGTGGCATTCAATGTTCCAGGCCTATCTGAAGAGTGTTTCATTCCTCCAGCTGAGCTAAGATTCAGTTCAATTGGTGAAGCGTGTGAGCTTTCTCAAGGAGAGAGGGTAAAGACTACTGTGTCTGCTGCTGCTGCTGCAGCTTACCGAGCTAAGGTTGCTGCTTTGGATAAATCACGAGATGGCGGCAATGTCAATAACATTGTATTGAAGATGAATTATTAGGATCTGTCTCTAATTTCTTAAGATGTAGGTCTTGTTGGTATAAATAGGCTGACAGAACCAGGTAAAATAGTAAGCTAGGTGTCAGATGATTGAGGAATTTTGAGGTTTTATAGAAGTCTTATCTCAATCTGTAAATATATTCACAGGATATCTTCTTGTTTCAATTAAGATTCCCTTTGTGGAATCATCTCTATCAATCTGCATTTCTGGTAAATGATGTAGGCCTTTTCATTTGCAACTGTAATCTCTTTACTTCTATTATATGAATGAAGGTAGTTGAATAGTTTCACCCCCACCCTTCCCAATTCCTCACCCTACAACCCCCAAGTTTTTTTTCCCCTTCTCGATGACAAGGAAAACTCGCAACGGATGGTAATTCACACTAGGCAAGCTCAATACAAACAGTGTCTGCTTTGGGTACAACCTTAAGGTTTGAAATTCTATATGTTTTTTTTGGACACTGATGATTAGTGTTGCTATGAAAAAGTATGGGCAAATATATGACTTTTGCAGTGGGGTTGTTTGTGTAAACAAGGGAATGATGAGTGATTATTGTTATGGGGGCACGCTTTGTGCTAGACCTTATCTAAGTTGCAAATAATATTTTGCTTTTTGCCTCTATTCTGTGCTAACATTAAAGAAAGAAAAAAAAAATAGTCTTTCTGAATATGATGATTGCATTACTTGAATGCAAATGGCGCCCAGTATCAGTATGAGTTATACCTCACACGTAGATCAATCACCATCATTCATTAAATATCCCTTAAACGTGTATACAAATCTTACTCTTATCTTATGATTGAACAGAATAGTCGGAATTTAAACTAGTAGATATATAATTCGAGAAAAAGAACAATTTTTATGTGAAATCTGCTTGTCAAGATCAAGATGGTAGATTCTTTCCGACATGGAACCATTTCCTTTTCTTTTTTTGAATTGTTACAGTCGACACATGATGTTCTTTGTTCCACAAAGGAAAAAAAGAAAAGGATAAAGTTAAGGGTGAATAATACATGACTTTCCACACAAACTAGTGGGCCTGTGGTGAAAGTAAGATAAACACATACAGCTTCCACTGTCCACATCAGTTTAATCGTGATGGTTTGATGTAAACATCGAGTACACAAGTTTCTCAAGAATAAAATAAAATATTGCAGTCCATGTTTCAATTTGTTTGTATATTTTTTAACTTGACATGAAATTTAAGAAAGTAAAGAACGTCCTTTGAATTCATGGTAGTTAAAGTAAAGATATGTAGAATGCATCGAAATATAATTTTAAAAGTTAAAATTTAGAAGTCAGTCAAAAAAGGATAAAAACGTCCTTTTTAGTTAGATTAAAAAGAGCAATAAGACAAACAAATTTAAACGGAAAGAGTATTTTTCATGGAAAGGTTAGGACCAAGGAGGGGAAAAGATTCCAAATTCTACTCCCTTGTACACCAGATTGGGCTGTCTTCATATTATTGGGCCCAAAACAGAACCATCCAAGTTTTATTTAGGAAAAAAATATATAATAACAAGCTATTAATTCAAATGAAATGCTATAAAATATACTTTAATTTATTAATACCCTATAGCAAGTTATTGCTATTTTTCCCTTTTTCTTTGGTGGAATCTCGCTTGTCACTCTCGTTTGGTTGCAGTCTAGCTCGCCTCTCTCACTTTTTATACAAACACAAATGCATGAAATGCGTTTATGTTTATATAAAGTGAGAGGAAAATGGAAATAATATATATACATATATTTTCTTTCTCCCCTCTCACAAATCTCGCTTGCCATCCTCGCTCCTCTCTCACTTATACAAACAGAAACAAAATGTATAAATTATGTTTATGTTTACATAAAGCGAGAGAAAATAGTATATACACATACAAATACATATATTTTCGTTCTATACACTTATAATTATCCAATAAAAAAAATTTCTTACCCAGTTTTCTTTTGTCTTTCTCTCTTTCTCGTTTTATACATACACAGATTATAGTCTCATACAATTGATCTTTTCTATACAACTACTTTCTTTTGTATATGTGTAGCGAATTATACAACTGTTTTGCTAGTATATGTATAGCGAATTATTCATCTACTTTTTTTTTGTATATATATAGCGAAATATACATATTTATATTTGCTATAGAGCACAATTATGCAAACTATATCTATAACATACAAATATGATTTTTATGTTTGCTATATATGAAAGTTACTCTATTTAATAGCATTTTTACTTTATTACGAGAGATAAGAAAATGTTCATTTACTAAATAATTACCCTAAGATGAGACCATCGGAGAAAATTTCACTGTTGAATAATCCTCATATAGCTTCATATTGTTTTTTTTATTGGTAATATCTTTATTTATATATTTGTGCAAAAGTGTAAAGATAGTTGGCTAGACCATGAAACTATATATATATATATAAAAAAAAAAGAATTTACCACATGATTATACTGTGTAGGATTATAATTAAAGAAATAATATACAACTTAATAAAGTAGAAAACTGCATTTGCTGTTCATTTTTTTAGTATTGGGCTTTCCTTTTTAGTATAAAACTAGCTAAGCTATTGTTACAAAAGCTTGTGTCTTATTATAGGCCTAATTTTTGGGCTTTTCTTTTGTTAATTCTGTTGGAGTGGATTGTTATTGAACAGTAAGAGATGATAATTGGATAAATTATATTATTTTTCATTTATTGTTGATATATAATGTCACACGTCAATAATATAATTAAAGCCTAAAAAACCGAGGCAGAGGATAAAACTATTATAAAAAGGTAAGGTAAAAAATAATTATATGTACTTAATAAATAAAGACCAAATGAGAAGAAAATATTAAGATGATGATTCAATCACACCAAATTGATCGTTACAAAAAGAGAGAGTCTTTTTATTGTTTTCTGACAATGAATTTAGACGATACGATGCAATAAAAATTAAGTAACAATCAAAATAAATATTGTATTTAAGCTAACAATATAATATAATACCGTACAATACAATGTATAATAACCTCCAAACAAGATGTAAGGAGAATATTTTCCTAACAAACTTCTTCTTGAAAAATAGTGTGTTTTACTTATATTTTACTAATTGATACTTATATTTTACTAAGTGATAAGTAACAAAAAGTTATTATTCCAAGAACATTTATATGTAATCTAGTAAAATATGGGGTTGAGATAGGATGGGTTCAGAATTTGAGAATTGGGGGCATTAGATAGGTATTTATGAGATAATAAACTTGAAATGTTATTTATAAAACTTTTTTTTTTATTTCTATTACAAAAGTCATTTCCTCATTTTTCTTCTTCCTGAAAAAACAAAGAAATTCAAAATAATATGATCAATCTAACCAAAAAAATTGACATATATTTTTTAAAAATATTTTCCTATGTGCAACACAACTAATCACTAAATCTCAAGGGACATATTCATATTAATAAAAACAAATTATTGTGGTTTGATTAAAATATTTTCTCTCCATACTAAAACCATCCCAAGAGTAACTCTTTAATGTAGAATGTTAATGTTCATATTGAGCCAATCCCATATAATTTTTTTCAAAATATCTCATATCATTATAACCGTCACAAACACCTTATTCATTATTTATTTGATCGACTATTAATATGAGACTTTATTATATATATAAATTTATTCGTCTCTCTCTCTATATATATTAGATTTGTCTCTTTTCTTTACTATTGTTAGATTAGCTAAGGGTGAACATAAATATCGAAAAATTAAACTGAATTAAAGTAATTTGGTTTTTTGAATTTTCGATTAAATGTTAGTGTTATTTTTTCAAAAGTTTTTTTTTTTTAATTTGGTATCCGTAATAAATCGAACCGAAGAACCGAATGTCCACCCGATTAAGATTACATAGATGATGCTCCTTATATATAAACCACGCCTAATTATAATTGATTAGTGATAAATAAAGCTTAATAATGTATGATTCCCAAGAAATAAATACAGATGTCCTCCTCCGAACTATGTGTTTAATACATAATAATCATGATGAATTAGCACGAGTGATACAGTATTAGTCGGCAAACCTTAGTTAATTATATTAATTAACCAAGATTATAATTAGTCACTATCTTTTTGCTCTAATTAATTGGTTTATTATTATTAAATAATGTGGCCGCATTTTCTTGAGACCTTCCCCTTTTGTACTTTGATTTTTTTTTGTTTATTTAGGAATGAAAGAGGGACCACAATTTCACTTACGGATATAAAGGAATTAATGTCACTCCTTAATATTATTTCATATATATAAATTTTATTACTCCCTTCGTTCGTATTATTTTTAAAATATATTTTTTCATCATATTAATATGTAAAAAATTGTAAATTATAATACTTTTCATATAGTTTTAGAATATTTAATTTTTTTTATTTAAAATATCAAATTAATGTGATCCAATTTACCTTTGAAAATTTGTCACATTGATTTTTAATAAACGCAACATGACAAATAATTTCGGACGAAAAAAGTATTTTATGTGGTCCTTACGTCGAGAATAATATATTTATTATAATTTCGTAAGATATAATGATAAAGTAAATAATGATGAAGTCAAGATTATATCCCTTGTGATGTTTTTTTCTGGATCTTGTTTAAACATGAAATGTTTTGTGTGTACTGTCTCCTTTTAATGGTAATTGATTATCTATTGTCGTTAAATAATTTTTTAAGGCAATTGACATTTTTTTTTTAAAAAAAATGTTTCTAATTTCAAAAGCCTATAATAATGTTGGATTCATGAATGGGGTAATTAACTAACATCCGCAAAGACTTTAGTTAATACTTTTATTAAATTCGACTAAAGATCAATACAATAAAAATAACTTTTAGCTACAATAAATACACATATTAATAAAGAGTGTTTAAGTTTTTACCGGTATTAATTAAGTGTCATTAGATCCAGTGTCCCTAACACCTTTAGAGACAATATTTTAATTGCCGCTAAAAATAAATATTTACCGATAATTACTAATTAATTGATGTTAAACTCATTTTTTATATAGTTGATCAGCGTAATCTCTCATTTTATGTAAATCTTTGGTAGTTGATAATATGATAAGTTTCATAAAAGAAAAAGAGTTCACAGCTTCATATGAACAAAGGTAAAATTTAAATTTATAATATTAATTTTTAATATCAATACAAAATTTAAATTTATAATATTAATTTTTAATATAAATACAAACGCTGAAAGGTCACATGATCATGTGAAATGTTGGATGCTATTTCATCTGTTTTTAGATCTAAAAGTTCTAAATGATATTTAATTTCTCATTTTTGTCAAAAACATTTACTACATGCAACTATATCAAATGATATATACCTCAAGACAGTGACAATAAATCTTTTTATCATAATATAAATTCATTTCATATATATATAAAAAAAAGATTAAAAAAATGTTGTAGTTGTACATTTGATAAGATTCACATATTGTTACCTGCCACAATAATTATACATTACTGTTTTCTTGTTTAATATATTTTACATGTGAATTTAGAAGATTCACTTTCAACCTTTTCACGTATCCCCATTTATTTATTTTTTTCACAAATAAGACAAAATAACTTTTTTACCCAAATTTACCTAACAGGAGAAAGGTAAACAACAAAATCATAAATTAATTTAAACTATTGAAAATTAATTAGGTACAACTTTGCTAACGGCAGCACGTTGCACTTCAAATGAAAAAAAGGACCTTTTCACTAATTTAGGTAATTGCGAGTTCGAATATAATAATTTCTGATAATATCTTTATTTGAAATTTAATTAATTTAAATTTTTATTAAAAAGTTCAAAGTACTTTTTTTTATTTATAAAAAACGACTGTATAATTTAAATTTAAAATTTTTAATTAGATTATAAGAGTGCTTATTACTCCGAATCTTTGATGATATACGTGAGTCATGAGTGCTTATGCTTAGTACGATTATTAATATGTATAAAATTTAGGAAAAATTAAACCAATCGTATCATGAAATGAAACTCCCATTATAACAAAAATAATTTTTAGCGGCAATAAATAGACACATTAATAAAGAGTATTAAAGTCTTTACTGACATTAGTTAAGTGTCGTTAGATTCAATGTCGCTAAAACCTTTAGGGACATATACAAAAAATGAAAATTGCTGCTAAAAAAACATATTTAGCGACAATTGCTAATTAATTACTGCTAAAACTAATTTTTGATGTACTGTCCTTTAATTTTAACAGTAAATAAGTTAATTTATTTTTCTAGGTAAACTTATATGATAAAGTATTAAGTAACTATTGGTGGATGTACTATTATATGCGTCGATAGGTAAATATTTAATTTCGAATAATTTCATTTAATTATAAAAACTTAGATAGATAAAAAGAAATCACATATATTATTTTTATTGAGAGTTTGAATTCAATATTTTATAATTCTCTTCGCATTTCATTAATCAGTACTACATATTTTTGAGTGTGTTGATACCTAACAAGCTTTCTAAAATCTTTTTAAATGTCAGTATATAATATTTCATTTATTTTTATTTATTTGTTTTATTTATTATTTAATTTCTAGTTTTTAAATATATAAATTTTATTATTCACATTAAACATTCATTAATTTAACCACTTATAGTATTTTCATATAATTTCTAAATATGAAAATTTTATAATCTATATTGTATATTGATTAGTTCAACTTTCATATACTCAATTAAATCAAATAAATTAATTGAAACGGAGGAAGTAATAACTTACTAGCATAAATATACATCTTCTCATGTATGTTTCCACTTCCAAAAGGCCACACAACTTTGACCAACTTTTCCTATACTAAGATGATAATTATCTCCTTTGTATTAACTTGCAAATTTCAACCATAAACACACACTACAAAACCCTAGTGTTACTACACCAAAATTTCTCTCCTTGCTTCTACCATGAATATTTCTCTCAAGAAAAAAGAAAAAATTCCAATTCCCACCATGCCTAGTTTGGGTGAGAAATGTTGCTATAATAACCATTTAGGTTGTTTCTTTTGCATAATGAAGGAAACAAATTCATCAATTAGAAGCAATGGAATAAAAAACTACTTTAAAAAAATGCATTTGATTGATGAAGATCAAGAACTTGTGCTAGTGTTAAGTGGCCTTTGGACTATGGCAATGTCACAACCAAATGACAAAGAGCTTCCATCTTTAGGCATTTTTGAATGCATGGCAAGTCTAATCAACAAAGGTATAAATCAAAAATCTTGGCTTCAAAAAGATCAAAATATTTATATTCCTTATTATGCTTCTCATATTATTGGTTCTTATACTATGAACAATGTTGAGTTTGCTATTAAAGCATTAGATTGTGGTGTTTTAGTCCCATTATTGGATCTTTTAAGAGGGAATATGACTTGGGTTGAACAAAGAGTGGCTATTAGAGCAATTGGTCATTTAGCAAGCTATGAAAAGACATTCAAAAGTGTAGCAATTTATGAAGAAGAAATTGTGAAATTAGCCATGAATTTGGCTTCAACATGCCTTGATGTTGTGTACAAAGAGTTTGTTGGTGTGAAGGATTTGAATATGAGATTGAAATATCATTGTGATTTGTTGACTAGAGGAGTTGGAGGACTAGAAATGGAAAATAGTAAAGCTGAGGAATGGGCTAGTCAACTTCAATGTTGGAGTTTACATCTTTTAAATTGCTTTGCAATCAAACAAAGGTGTTTAAATATCATTTGTGAGCAAAGTTTTTTGAAGGAGTTAAGTGAAATGTGGGGTGGATTGGCTAATGATTCTTCACCAGGAGGGGTTGGATTAATTAGAGTTTTGTGTTATAATAAAGATGGAAGAAGATGTATTGCTGAATCAAAGGATGTAATCAAGAATCTTTGTAATCTTGCAAGATCTTCAGATGATTGGCAATATATGGGAATAGATTGTCTACTTCTACTTCTCGCCGATTCAGGTATTGTTAAATTATGTGATCATCTTATCTAAGAAATTTAATCGTCATCTTATCTAACAACTTTTTAAGTGTTAGGGAACATGTGAGTTTTAATAATTTTGCAATTATATTATATCTCAAACAGGTACAAGGTACAAAGTTCTTCAAGTGGCTTCCATGTGTCTTGTTGATTTAATTGAACTTAGGACTCTTGGAGGCAGATCAAATGTTGGTAATACAATCACAAGAACTCTTTTATCAGATTTCAAACAAAGAAAGGTAACGATAATTACTTAATCATATTATGTCTCTAACACGCCCCTAATTTATAAATTTGTTTTTTTCTTTGCACGAGTCAAACGAGTGAAAATATTTCTATCTTGTAGGTGGTGATGATGAGATTTGAACTCAGAATCTTTTGCCTATTCTCGTACCATTTTAAATTACCAAGTCATTTAAAAATTTAAATTGTGAACACATGTAGTACGTTTTAATTACCTATTTATTATATTATGTCTGAACAGGTGAAAATCAAGAATACCGGTGTTCAACAAGTGCTTGAAGAAATATGGGGTTTGAAAGTAGATAGGAAGAAAAGGGAGCAAAATATGAGTGATGAGAAACTTGAAGAGAAAAGGGTAATGGTGAGTTTGATGAAACAACAAGGGAACAATAGTTTTTGGTTAGGGAAAATTGAAGAAGCAATGATGAAATATAGTGAGGCTTTGGAGTTATGTCCATTAAGATTTAGAAAAGAAAGAATTGTGCTTTATAGCAATAGAGCACAATGTAAATTGTTATTAGGAGAGGCTAATGATGCAATTAGTGATACAACTAAAGCTTTATCACTTTCATCTCCAACTAATTCACATGCCAAAAGCCTTTGGAGAAGATCACAAGCATATGATATGAAAGGATTAGCTAAAGAGAGCTTGATGGATTGTATTATGTTTGTTAATTGTTGCTTTAAAATGGATCATACTTCATTATCATCATCATCATCATCAATGAAGAAAAATATGAGAATCCCTTATTATGCTGTTAGAATGATCAACAAACAAATGGAGTCAACTTGGTTATTTAAAAATGCACAATTGAAGACTTTTGTTGATCTTAGTGAAAAAACAAATCAACCACATGATGACATGAGAGCTACAAGAATTCTTTTGCAAAAGAAGGGTTTCATTAAAGGTATGTTTCAAGATTTTGTGTTGTAAAAAGTATTATATATGTAATTAACTTATATGCACTGATAACGTGTAACTTTCTTACAACATCCTTGTAAAGTGATCCGCAGCATATTTTAACTGTCGATATATAAGCCTTAATTCTATAACCCTAGAAAAATAAAGTAAATAAGATGTTGTGATGGTTAAAATCATTTATACTATCCGTGTATATAAATTAAATTCTGCATCATATTAATCTAATTTAGTAGTCCAAATTAAATCTTTTGTTGGAAGCTTTTCAAATTTATCTTGTGTATGTGAATCCTTTATCTAATATTTAATCTTTTTTTATTTTTCAGGGCTTTCTAGTATATCAGAAGAACCTCAGTTGATTGAAAAGGGTGAATTTAGTAGGAGAAATCATGAAATTAAGGACAGGGAAAAACAGAAAAATGAATTCACTCAGTCAGTGTAGTGAAACTAGACATAATTATATTATTAATTCCCTTGTTTTATCAATCATAGGATAAAAATTTTTGCCCACTTCCAATATATATTATATATCGAATATAATCATTTAAGAAATATACTCTTTTCTTATTGTTTCATTATTAGTTATTTAAATATACAATTTTGGTCTTTATATTGATCTAGCTACAAGAGAGACACCACCAAAAGGTTTAAGCACTAAGGTGGAGCCAAGGTATCTTAAAAAGGGTTTCCAAAAATTATCGTTTTTTATATTTTGAACCTTTTTAGAAAATTTTAGCATTGTGATTAGTAAGTATCCTTCGTTCATTTTTAATCAAAGGTCTTGAGTTTGAACCTTAAATATGTAGTCGTCTTTGATAGAAAACGCTTTACACCTAACATGAGACTTCTCGATGTAAATCTAGATTAGTCAAGATAAATATCGCATGAAGAATAAAAAAGAAAAATACTTTGAAAAACTGCTGAGTGGACACGATAGAATTGGAATATAATGAAGTAAACAAATTTAGTTTGTGTACCAGAAACTATATATTTTGTTCTGATGAAGTTGTGATGAGGACTAAGTGGGAAGGACCACATATCCACATTGTATTTATTTAGTAGTATTAATTACTTGTGGAATTTCAGCTAATCAAAATGAATTAAGAGTAACTAATTAAACTTTTCTTAATTTTAGTGATATCCAAATAATTAATCCACTATTTTTGTTTGATCTTGTCTTTTAGTACATGCTTGATTAATTTCGTTATTAGCTTAATTATTCGCCACTTTCTGTCTATCGGGAGCATTATACTCTACAACAACACACAATAACATATTCAATATTAATTCCGCAAGTGAAGTTTTCAAAAAGGGGTGGTGTATTCGTATCCTTATTCTTATCTTGTGAAGGCAGAGAGGTTATTTTCAATAGATCATTGATTCAAGTAAGCATATCAGAAATCAAATAAGTAAAGCTAGCCATCGAAGTTTATAAAAAACAATCTTCCTATCCAATAAAGATAGAGCAGTAAGGGTAATGTCTACGCATGTCTTATTTTTTTTAAACATCACTTGTGAGATTAATTACACTGAATGTGTAGTTATATATAAGATTAGGATTACACATGTTTTATTTTTCAGGTTCCCAATCCCATTTATTAGTTAGTACTTAGTATTATTGAATATGAATGTTTACATGTAAATTAGTGTAAAAATTCTCTTAAAGTTGGACCATTAATGTTAGGCATGTTAGTGGATAAAACTGTTACATGCAGATTCCTATAAAGAATTAATTACAAGGTTTTATTTGTCAAACTCACTATTCTCTCTTTTTTCTTTTTTCCATTTTTTCCGGGTGAAAACACATAAAAGACTTATTAAATAATTCCACTGTCAACTTTAAACCTAACTTGTTTTAATACTTAATTTCTTGAACTTCCACTGATACTCAACGACTTTTTGGAAGTTTATCCATCTATAAGATTATATAACTTATAAAAGACAGTTTGATACATAAATTATCTCATGTCAGTATAATCGTAAGAAATACTTAATCTCGAGAGATATAATATAGACAATTTATCTTAACATGACTAACTAGTCTAGAATTCTCGAGGGTCAATACGGCACAGTTAAAAATAACTCCTTGCTTATTCTTCTCTACTTAAATATCGGAATTTTATTTGTAACGAAGTTCAAAACTCTAGATTGTGACTATCCCATACATCATGCATTCAACTCTTAAGCAAGTGCAATAGAATTTCTGAGTCTTAGTCAATTAATGAATCACAAAAATGAGCAGTAATAACTGAATAACAAAGCACAAAAAAAACAGGATTTTGATTTAAACAGAGTCTTGAGTTCGTCCTTTCAATTATAGATGTATTCCTTTCCTGCCTTATTCAGTTACTCAAGGTCTGAGCAAACTTCAAACATTTCTAGAGCTCATCACAACGTTTTCTAGTTACATAATTCCTAACTGTTGAGAACTGAAAGGGAACCAGATATCATCACCAAGATTAATGTGGCATTCTTCGCTGGCCTTGAGCAATGACTGATGATCGTGTAAATGTGTTTGCTTATATGGTTGTTCAACACCTTGTATATGCATCCATCATCATAATGATCTTAGCTCCAATGCCCTTAGTCCTCTTCATCTACTGGAGTATACCATGACGGTATGTGCTCTGAATTGCTCAGTCTGTAGTTCAACATAACCTCTTCATCACAAATTGCCCTAGTAGCCACAAGAAGAAGTGTCTTCAGAACGGGGACTTTTGATTCATTGTTGTTGGACTTCCACATTTTGATGAACCTAAAGCTGCCAAATTTACTAGTCTCTGTTTCTTCATCGTTTCCAAATGAAACATTAGGTATATAGGGTCTCATGTCCTCCTCAAGCAGGGGGAAATCATAAGGGTATACCATTACATTGGGGACCATGCCTTTGGCTGGGTGGTTGGCGAAATGAGCAAAGGCTAGAGGGTTTCTCCTCTCAAACACTTCAAGGTTGCCTCCAACGTCTGTTCCATCTAGGTCAGAACCTTTTTCACCAGCTTGCATAGTGCACTTAGGTTCAGGAGAACTGGTCCAATCCCATAATTCACGACATTCACCACCAGCACCCCAGGGCTGAGCATTGATCATAGTCCCATCATACCGTGTGATCAGATGTGGATTTTGGGCATCAACTCTAGGGTACCCAGGAATATAGCGGTAATATGCTGGAGGGTAGACTACTCCAGGATAGAATGCTATGACAGAACCAATATTGGCTTCACCTTGTAAGAATAAACCCTTTCCAGCATCCTCATGAGGAATTTGAGATGGTTTGACCT
Source organism: Solanum lycopersicum (assembly GCF_036512215.1). Taxonomy (NCBI): domain Eukaryota; kingdom Viridiplantae; phylum Streptophyta; class Magnoliopsida; order Solanales; family Solanaceae; genus Solanum; species Solanum lycopersicum. The sequence continues at coordinate 64,793,861 of NC_090803.1, read as the reverse complement.
CGAGAGTGTAGCCCATAAGATCTTTTAACCTCTGTGAAACTTCTGTGCGGTGCAGTGTCTTGGTTTCAGGTACGGCTGTGCTGAAATTTTTTATCAATAATTAAAAACCAGGGTGATGCAGCTATGAAGCCACTGCAAAGAACAAATAAAATACAATATATACAAAACCAACCACCAAGGAGCCTCATGATCCGTGATGTTATGTTATTCTGTATGCAGCAACAAATTCAATATTTACTCAACTAGAACTGTCCATCAACTTCATTATAGATATCATGTTTATACTGAATGAACTGAAGGAAATATAATAGTGACAATTCACCCCTCCCAATGAAGAAGTTGAAGCAACATTCTAATTGGAATATCTATACTCCGTTCCTTTAGCAGTTTACATCCAGAGCTCAGTAATCGTTTTAAAGTGTCTTAAGCTGAGAGTTGAATTTGATCTACTTAATCCATGAGCAGATGTGCAATGAGGCCCCCCCATCCCCACCTTGTATTCGTGTAAAGAAAAGCAAATCCATCTTACCAATCAAACGATTCTAGGAACTTCATCAATTTCTACATAAATTCAGTAATATTCTACTTCAGAAATTTCAAATGACACAGTATTTACCGGCTACAAGAGGTAGATATAACTACTTCTATTGTCCAACTTTATAATGAAAACATTTTCAACACTGGTTGAAGGCTAACTGTGTTTAATATAAAAAATGAAGTAGTGGCTTTAACGGTAATACTAGATATATACTGGAGAGGTACAGCCAATTAATTCCAAGGACAGCATAACACAAGGTAAAGCAATGTCACAACAGAGAAGAAGCAGGAAATCAAATGGTTGCCAACACTGAAGTAGGGTGCAAGTCAAAATCCAAAACAAGTTTTCACAATATAACAACTAAGAAGTCCTCAAAAAAATAAAAAAAGGAACAACTAAGAAGTACATGGAAAATTTAGCTTAAGATGTAGCAGATTCTTACCAATGCGGTCTTGTGCTAGAGAATTCCCATCAACAGCAAGACCAAGGCCACTACTACGAGGAGAAAAATGTAGTGTTGCTGGTGATGTGGCCTGATTGTCTTTGACCTTTTGATCCAGGAGTAATATGTCATCCATATAGCTGCAAAAGTTTGTAACCTGAGAATGCACATTCTCATGAACTTGCTTCTGTTGATCGTCTAATGAGGCTTTGTTAGCCATATCAATAATCTCCTCTGCATCAGCTTCTTCGGCATTCCTTCCTAAACGGTTGTAACTGAGAATAAGGTTTATCAGGGCAACATGAAAGTACAGTGGTGCATCTATGCAAAGATATATGTAATTTCACCAACGAAGCCGCAATTTTAAAGGCATAAAAATGTTAGTTACTTTACTATTTATCAAACGGAGCACCTCGGTTCAGTGGTAAAGGAATTTCAAATCGAGTCCCTCTGTAGGTTCAATTCCTCACTAAAGCATATTTCTATGCTTTCTTTTCATACTATTTTGATATGTTTTACTTGACAGAGGGTCTATCGGGAACATTCCCTTCACCTTCACAAGGTATAAGGGTAAGGCTGCACACACACCACCCACCCCAGACCCCACCTATGGTGTATTCTTGTTGTTGTTCTACTATTTATCAACGAGGGCAAGAAAATAAAGAAACTCTCTCTCTCTCAATACTGCACAGTTCCCACTGAAGCTGTAGGCCTCTAAAGAAGAAACTAAAAGAAAAATGTGGAATAAGGACTGTTACCCCAGTCCCCAAGCAAATCCTCAATCATGAAAAATAACTTCACGCGATCAGAAGGATATGCCGCAACTTCAGCTCACTGAGTACATGAAGCTTGATAGGAGGGTGTGGAGATCGGGGATTAAGGTAGAAGGTTAGTATTGTTCAATTCTTTCCCTTATTTTTAGATTTCTATCATTAAGTGTTATTTTGCCTCGATATGTGATTACCTTATTGTTCTTTCTGTTTACTGCTATTGCCTCTTTTTCACTATCTGTTCAGCTGATGCTCATTTTGAAACCTCTCTATCTTCTCAAAAATAGGGATAAGGTTTTGCGAACACTCTACCCTCCCCAGACCCCACATGTGGGATTACACTAGATTTGTCATTGATTCAACTTAAAAAGCAAACAGAAATTCACAAATATCAAACAAGTTCTTCATTCCCCCTTTGATAAAAGCACAACAAGTTCTTCCTAGATCTATATCAGCGCTGAAGAAACCCGAATCTCACACAACATTATACTTTGAAAATGTTGAATAAAACAATATAATTACAATGACAATATAAAACAGCAACCAATAAAAGTAATTTCAATTTGTACATCACCTCTTACCTGGTGTAAAGGAATAGTAGATTTATGTCAGCTTCGAACTGAAGAAGCCTCGATTCTCTAGCAAAAGTGGGGCTTTTAGCAAGAATTTTCACTCCCTGAAAATCGTATGTCAATTCAAAAAATCAACTTTAGATAATTAACAGTGTCAATTCAACAAACAAATGCAAAACCCACATTACAAATATCTTCAAGATACTTAATGAAGAAAAAAAAACAGAACAAAATGTACAGTTTGATTGATGAACAAGTTATCATAAAATTAACAGTTAAAAGGGTGCAAGGTGAAATAGAGAACCTCTTGAAATTTGTGGAAGAGGAAAGCCATGGCTCGATCGTTGCCTGCTGATCTTCTTGACTGCTGCTGCACTAATTTCAAAGAGAAAATGGCAAAAATGGTAACTTTATGTTTATTGTAAGTTCAGTATAGTCCCTTAAATATACACACTGTGCAGTTTTGGTCACTTATGTTTGTAGTAAGTTCAATGTAGTCCCTTAAATTAAAAAAAAATGGGGTTTTTATAAGGGCACTTTACTCCCAATTTGTAAATCTTTCTTCAATTGATTGGTAATTTGTTCGCCGGAAGCAATGGTGATGACAAACTTCACTGGAACTGGTATCGGTGTTGGTATGCATAAATGTTCAGTACTTTACTTCTTCTCTTTCAATAAGAACAAGAACTTATTTTTTTTTACTTGCTTTCATGTACTGATGTAAAAGAATTTGAAATTGTGTTTAGGTGCTGGCATTGGTTGCGGATTCGGTGTAGGATGGGGTTTCGGAGGTTTGATTCTTTCATTTTCAAGCTTTTTTGGGTTCTAAAATATCTTTTTAGGTCTGTTTTAATATTTTTTCACTTATAACTAACCAAAAGGTCTAGCTTGGAACAGGAAGATGTGAATTGTATATTAGGAGTTTAGTGGGGTTGAGCAGAGTGATTAGTGATATTACTGTTGTTCTTTGGGAATTCTTGTTCTGAATTTGGTTTAGTAACTATTTATAATTATTAGTGAGACACTGCTAATTTGCTTGTCCTAGTATCTTTTCAGTATTAGTTCAGGAGAAAAGTTTTCATCTTTATTGAGTCTTCGATTACATGCTTATGAATTGGGGTGACATAATTTGCTAGATTCGTCAGCCATGAAATATGGTATTGCAGAAAGCGTAGTACTTTAATACGTATTCTTTTGCACCAGCTTGGTTGATTATGAACTAGATTGAAACGAACTATACATGAAAAGATATGATTAGTTTGTCATGTATCCGAGTGCACAATTGCTCTAGAGTTTACAGTTTTGAAGCATTTGGTAGAATTTCACACATGTAGAGTCCAGATGTCAGAAGACCTTGAAAATATATTCAAGAAAATCTATTGAACACTGTTTCATAATGTAGAACAAAGATTCTTTTAGAATGTGGTCATTGTTGCTGGCATCTCCATTTTATACCAAAGTTTTTCAGCGACAGAACAGCGCAAAAAGAGGTGGCTGCTGTCTTTAACCTCTTTTAAGAGGAGTAAACTAAAAGGAAAGATCAGTACTTTTTGACATTTGATTGGAAAGTGACATGTTAAAGCATCCATCCTCATGGAGAGGATTGTTTTATAATAAAAGCTATTTAAATGTGCATAGAGGAACTTAGAAAATTTATAAATTTGCCTATTGAAGGCAGTGATAGCTTAAGGAATAAGTGGACCTGAGAAGACTTTTGAAGCATGTTTTTGGTAAACTATGCCAACTTAGAAACTGCTACTCTTTCAGTTAAACTGATATTAAAGCAAGGAAAAAGGCATCTAGACAAGCCTCTGCACTAAGCCTCCAAGACATGTGATCTCAAGTGTCCCTTGCAGTAGATGATCCCCACCCTCCCTTGCTTTCTATGGAACTTAAGTGCATGGACAGATGTAGCATCAAAATTATATGGAGTGTGTATCAATTTGTCGGCCAAGATGTTCCTTATCTATTAATTAGCTCCCTGCAAAGTGTAGATTTGGGAGGGAATCCTTTCCAGAGATACCAAAGTGTCGCTGTTGGTCCCGGTCTAGAACGTGGAAGGCTAGTGGTCGCCATGATCTGAATCAGTTTGTAGGGGCGACCTTAGTTTTGCCACGTTGGCTGCGTTCTGGATTAAAACCTAGCTTGGTTGATTTTTGATGAAGTATTCCTACTTGTTGATGACTTCCTATAAATGGGGGAAATCTCTGAATGTTCTATACGTCTCTAGGTATCACTCATCAGTGTTACTAAAAGTCATCGCTTCATTTCTTAGATGGATAAAACGAACTGAAGTAAGGGGTAACCGCTTCATGGGTGAAACCATGCGCTTCATAGAAGCGTGCTTCAAACAATGACACGTAAAATGATCCAAAAGAAAGGGGATGTTCTTTGAAGCTCAACTTTAGGAGTTGGAAATGTTGCCACTACTGTATCTTGGATTCTGAAATTAGTTATCAGTTGCAATTTGATTATTATAGTACTTTTAAATTCAGGTACTTTTGGTCCTTTTTCTAGTTTTCCATAAAATGTTTGCTTTACTTCTCTTTATCCTTCAAGCCCTATAAACCTTGTGAGTTGTTAGCCCCAAAACACTGCTATGCATGTTAGTTCTTCACTGGATTCTTTGTCTGATGAAAATCCTCCTTTAACATCTCTATATTCACATTTCTGAGTTTATTTCCTTGTTCCCTTTGTCTGATTGTTGACATGGACAATGTTAAAAGTATCATATACTACTATATTTTATTAAATTGATTATCGTCATGCTTCTAAAGAAACGAAGGAGATTATCTTATGTTTTGTGTAGGTTAGGAATGTCGTAGTGTTTATCTAAGGGTTGGGACGTATCTCTGTCCAAAGATCCAAGCACACACACACCCGAATCACAATTCTATTCCTCAAGAGAAAAATGTTTGTTTCTTCACATTTGATACAAGTCCTTTTTTTGCAAAATACTCTTCTCTAGTTGTATCATCTAACCTAATGTGTAATCTTGTTTTTTCCAGGCATGCCTTTGAATTTCTTGGGTCTTGGTGTAGGTAAAATCTGAATATAAGCCATGTTTCTTGAAATTGTATCTGTGGTCCAATTTTTTGATGTAATGTTTCACAATTGCTATTTATAGGTGGTGGCTGTGGGATCGGAGTAGGCCTCGGATGGGGATTTGGCTCTGCCTTTGGTAGCCAGTACAGGAACTCTAGAGTTACATTTGACGGCACAGATTTTATCAATAAGGAGCGTAGTGAAGAAAGAGATTTAAAAGATCCAGCCAAAGGCACTGGAAAAGCTCTTTCTTCTCAGTAAATATACACATCTTCTGTTGATGCACTCATATTCTCACTTTCCAAAATTTGTTAAAGTTGTACAACCAGTTCCATTTCAGCTATCACTTGGAAACATATGTAGTATCATTTGACACTTGACAGTACTCTCTTCTTTGATGTCTAAAATTTGTTTACTTATGATGCTTGGGAAAACTCGGTAGCTGAAGCTTTAGCTTAAATTGGAAATATGAGTTTAAGCCGTGGAAGCAGTAATTAATGCTTTGCATTAGGATAGTCAGTACCTACATTACATCCTTGGAGTGCGGCTATTTCCTGAATCTTAATGTGAATGCAGGATGTTTTGTGCACTGTGCTATCTTTTTATAAGTTCTTTTTCACTATCAATGCATGAACATGGATCATTTAATCAATTATATCATTTTCTACTGCTATTTTCTTTTTCTTTTTTTATGAAAATCAATATAAGGAATTATATTAACACCTCACCAATTCATCTCATATTGTGGAGGAGAAAAATCTGTTTTTGACTGTTGAAGATCAGGTAGATACATACATATATGAAAACAAAAATGGTAGATGATAATCACATGGACTTCAACCTACCTACCTTTCCTCACTCTCTTTTTCTTGCTGACCAATAAATCCCCATTGCCATTATAAATACTAAAACTCTTATTCCATACCCCCAAAAACATGGACACAGAAAAAATATTCACCCTTTCTCAAGTTGCACAACACAAGTCAAAGCAAGATTGCTGGATTATCATCCATGGCAGAGTACTATCTCCACCCTTCCCCGGGAACGTTACTAGCATGTTTGACTTAACTCACTGTTTTCTTGGACGCCTTAATCATCTTATGTTGTGTTTTTTTTCAGATAATAGACGTTACGAAGTTTCTTGAAGAACATCCTGGAGGAGAAGAAGTGTTGATTGAATCAGCTGGAAAGGATGCAACTAAAGAATTTGAAGATATTGGGCATAGTAAAGCTGCCAAGAACTATATCTTGAAATACCAGATTGGAAATCTTCAAGGCTATAAAATTCAAGATGATGATGATGATGATAATTTGTTTACTCATTCCAACAAAGAACCAATAAAGGCAAAAGAAATTGAAGCTTTTGTGATCAAACAAAACTTCAAGCCCAAGCATTTGTTTTTTTTTGAGTATTTTGTGCCTTTCTTGGCTGCAGCATTCTTTCTGTATTATCGATATCTCAATGGAGCACTCCAGCTTTGAACACCCACAACAAAGGGATTATCATATGATTTTCATTGATATTAAGTGTTCTTTTTCAACCTTCAAAAAGGGGGAAACCCCATACATTGATTCTGTTCTTAAGAATTGGAAAATGAACGCTTCAATATTAATCTCTCTGTTGGAATTTATATGATGTAGTTTGACATGGTGTATACAATACCAATACGATACAATGCATATACATTTATAGCTACTTACGAAGCCGAAAAAAGAATACTAAGAGAACTTTAAACCCAGAAGTGAATTACAGTAATACAATAATATACATGATTTAGCAAGTCAAATAGACCTAATCATCTCTTTCATTTCTGTATACAACAACATAGCCAGTGTAATCCTACAGAATGGGGTTTGGAGGAGACGCACACCTTACCTTTACCTTAGAGGTAGAGAAGTTGTTTCTGATGGACGGAATATCATAATACAACATAATTTGGTCTCCACTAATGGTGATAAGGTATTACTACAAAGTATGTTGAGATAATAGCACCAGCTTTGCATCACCTGAACAAAATTACATGTAATTTACATCTTTCCTCTATAAGGTAATACCAAAACTGAGGCCCTTTTTCCTCTGACCGTCTCGACATTGCAAGTTCATCAATTACAAGAATAAAGGTTCATCTCTCAGATTGTCCGGACTGCCACTAGAACTGCAGCAGGGAAAAAATAATTCAGGCACCAACTAACAAATGAAACTCAGTTTTATGTCTAATGATTATCACCAATACAAATATACACGGCCAAAATTATTGTAAAACATATATGTATGTAGCCCAACGTAATACTAAAATGGATGCACACTGGCACTACAGGTTTCAGATCTATCTACTTTATGACAGTACAATCTTACCTTAAAAGGCAATGATATTTGCGAGTAGGAAATAAACTAACATAGTTACTGCATATCTTGTTAACAAGGGGGGCCATCGATGGAGCTATAGCTGATTTTACAAGCAATTTACGGTTCCATAAATTGTCATTTATGGTGTGAACTGTCCAAGAGACGTTAAGATATGTTGGTTTATACTGATTTTCTATCAAAGAAAGAAATAGCAATACCCCAAACATCCTACAATTTGAAATATGTAAGTTGCTTCAACAACACCATTTCTTTTTTAATAACAGTGGTGTACGAACTCGGCTTCCACCAGTTCCTGCTACCTCCCGCCAGCACAAGTACCGGGTAAAGAGCTAGGTTATTTTGTTTGACCAACACATGTGCTCCACTGTACTTAGCATCAATATTTTAGTGATGCTCTGTGGTCCTGTTGGGGAGAGGAGAACGCCCGAAGCAGAATCAAACTAATAGCATGTTTGTCCAAGCTTTTGGAAAGTCAAGTGTTATTTTAAATATGCATATTATAGAGAATCGAGGAGTTTGGCCAAACTTTTAAGAACAAAATAAGTGTTTCTGAGTAGTAGCAAAAGTTGTTTTTAAGAAGCTAAAAAGTAGTTTTTTTCTCCCGAAGCACCTTTGGAACCTTAACCAAGCACTAATTACTTATCTAATATTGGCAAAAGTGCTTTTAAATGATAAGCCAAATGCAAACTACTGCTATCCAAACATACTGTTTGTAAAAGCAATTCTAACAAAAAACACTTCTCAAAATGAGCAGATTTTTGGAAGTTTGGCAATACAAGCTATATAAGTATTGGTAGATTTGGTGGCATCTACTAACAGACAACCATAGACTACTGATATTTGGGATCTCATCAAAGATAGGGCAGTCAAATTGTGAAGTCAATGATTGTATAGGTGTCTATGGCTGGAAATGAAACTTCTTCCCTTTGCCAGGGAATAAAATCCTATTCTTCCTCAGATGGTGCCATTGTCTCTGCCAAAGGAGTCTTCCACGCTAGTAGCCCTTCTGCCAACAGACTCAAGAAAAAAGTAAGCATTCAGCAGACACAAGGACTTGGGACTTGATACGGGTTCTTTTGTTTGGAACAGTCCTTCTCCTTTTCAAAGTTGAATTCCTCTGTGAATGAATACAAATCTTGCTGAATATCATTCACCCTGTATCTCCTCATCTTCCTATTTATAAGTCAACACTTCAACATTTTCGATTTCCCATAATATCTCCGAAGCATTCCTAGCAACTATAGTTTTCCATTCATTACTTCAACTATTAGTCTAGTAGCGAGCGATAGGAGAGAGACACATATGGATTAGTTCAGTTAGTTATTGGCAAATTCTGGATTCCAAGAAAGACCGGGTCTGGTTTGCAAAAGTTTGAGCTTACCTCATCTCAGCTCAATCTTCACATGAACCTGAATCATTTGTTGAAGTCTCCAATCATTCTTGCTGGAGAGATGCTATACAGAAAGAAATCAATTCCCAAGAAAAAAACAATGAAAGAAATAACGAATGTGTATCTACAGAGCAGGTACTCTTTGCTTTTTTTTCTTTCTTTTGATTGGAAGGAGTGGACGTAAGAAGAAAAAAGGTTACTTGTTCGGTATACGGTATACCTCTCAAATGCAGAATATGTATTCAAGATTTGTAGCAGAAAACAAAAAAAAAGGAGCTTAGTTTAGCAGAAGCTGCAATGCAATGAAATCACAGGGAACTAAAAGGTAATTACCTAGCTCTCTTTCTTGGTGCAAGTGCCAAATTTCTACAAAAGATTATCTATGTCATTTCTGTGTTTTGCCTTCTGTGTGTTCCTGTAGCTACCTCAAGCTGGGACTGACAGTTCGTTTGATAGTTATGCGATTTTCTAGTTTTTGGAGCTTATATATCTTAAACGATCATTTTCAATCAAAAGAGGACATCTAAATCCAATTCTAACTATTCCATCAGCTTCGGAAGGGTCATTAAGGCTAGAAGCATGGTCGGCATGACTCCCAAGGTTTTCAGTGTGAGTCGATACGATTAGGCGTTTTAACTTAAAAGTTTAAGCCTAAGTTTGACTTTAGTCAACATTCTGAGTAACCGTGATCGAATGTGAATTCCATCAACGCGATTAGCTCCAAAATGTCGAGTTTGACCCTTTGTTCGCGTCCAGAGCTAATTCCGAGTCTCTAGTGGATTTTGACTTAAATGGCGGTTGGGTGTGGAACCCACTTTTTGTCAACCTTGAATGGAAATTTAGATTGCGTCATGGAGTCTAGTATATCATATTTGGTATGGATGCATATTTCGTTTGCGCGCACGGGGCTCTGAACGAGTTCGGAACACCCCGTCGGAATTTTTAAGTTTCTGAAAAAACGCTGAAAGCTTGGTGCATGTATTAGCAGAATTATCAGCTCATTTCCAAAATGAGATATGTTGTTTTAAATTTCCATAATGAGATAATTTTGCTATATATGCACTAGATTTTAGCATTTTTATCAAAAACTTAAGAACTCTTTTGGAGCCCCGTGCACTCAAACAAGATATGCAACCATACCAAATTCTATATATCGGACTCGATGTCGCAGTTTAAATTTCCATACGAGGTGATCTTGACAAAAAGTGGGTCCCACACCCAACTGCATTTTAAGTCGAAATCCAAAAGGGGCTCACAATTAGCTTAAAAGCCTCGAGACACGAACAAAGGGTCAATCTAGACCAAACTTGATATTTCTGAGCTAACCACGCTGACGGAATTCACATCCGAGCGCATTTACTCAGAATGCTGACTAAAGTCCAGATGTCATCTTCTTGAACTTTGGATCGAAAATGATCGTTCAAGGTTCATAAGCTCCAAACGCTAAAAAATCACATCACTACCAAACGAACTGTTAGGTGACCGAACTTTCAGTCCCAGCAAGTCATAAATGGCTTGGGGTCTCTACAGGAATGCTCTAAATGATGCAAAGAAGGCAAAACATAGAAATGACCAGGAAGGTCATTACACTTTATTCCTGCAACTCTCTCAAGAACCTCACCATGTTATTCTAGTTGCCTCATTCTCTAAGCATTGTACACAAACCAGATGTATATCAAGTTCATTCTGATGATCATTAGTCATACTGCAATGAAAGAAAAAGAAAGACTGGAACTCATGAAACTTCCCACCAAGGGGGAAAACTCTAGTTACCAACTCTAAAATAGACTATAAGTACATTTCCTGATTCTGCAAATCTTGCTGAAACGAGAATGTCATTATATCTTTTGAAGGGAATTTTCTTTATTTAGAAGAAATTATACTTTTGGGAAGTTTTTCCCTTGAAAATTATACTCTTTGAGAAGTCTTTCCCTTTCAGGTGAGAGACAAGTCAGGAGGGCTTCACTTAAGGATAGAGTTGCTCCTTTGGTAAACTAAAGGTCATGGGTTCGATTCATTGGAGAAATACAAGAGGAAGCTGCATATGGCTGTATGGCATACACCCAATCCTCTCCTACACAGTATGAGCTGGTAGCACTTGAGACACAGGGTAAACATTTTTCTCGTAGAAGACAAGTATGAATGAAGATTGAGCTCTTCCACGTCTCTGACACTCACTCCAATGCACACATAAAATCTTTTGGAGATGGACACTATTCTAAACAAACGGTATCCCTGATAAAAGTTAAGTCAAGGAAGCAACAAGCTATTGTTGGCTCAGGGCTGACATGTCATGAATTTATTTGCTACTGTAGAACTTCAGCCAAAAAGGGGAAAAAGCAAGTCAGAATAAATGAAGGATATTCGAGTTTTTGCTTTAGCTATTATTTATGTCAACGGATATCAAGAGAAGAAATTTTTGGTTGATAATAGATTAGATTAACATATATCATCACTACAAGGAAGGACTGTTCCCTGACTGAGCAGAAGCTGCAAGATGGAGGAATCCTTCCAGTACATATGAGAACTGGCTGCAAACCACTGCTCCCTGGATAGAACTTGCTACAAACAACTTCCTATCCAAATTATAGTTGAATGGAATGACCCATTTATTTTTAACGACTAACTCTACCCTGGGAGATCCCAATTGAAAGTTTTTTTTATAGTAAATAGTTCTACATGAAAAAAAAAAAAAAAAAAAAAAGCAGCTCGGGGTCTGTGATAGTTCTACTTGTCATATATATATAACTTCTCTCAAGTCTCTATTAGAAAATAGAAGGATAGGTAAATCAAAAGAATCATCAGTGCAAGCAGGCTGAAATAAGGAAAATGATTTGAATTGAAGCATCAATGGCACAGAAAACTCAACAATATCTATTGATGGTTTCCCAATCCAGAAGAATGAAGAAAAACCTCAGCAGCAGAGAATACACTATAAAGGATTTCTTTTTCTTAGTACTTTCAAAATCTGTTTATGGGTAAAAGAGTCAATAAAAGGTTAGATAGATAAAACAAGAGTCGTTAGCAAACTCACCAATCAGGAAAATGAGAAGAAACACTGAGAAAACTATTCGAACAGGTCGACGATATTGCATGTAATACTGAGATCTTTGCAGCTGGCGCTGAACGGCACCATACCAACCATACAGTTGCTTATCATAACAATCATCACAACCATCAAGGCAACTCTTATTCCTATCATAGCATGTGTTTGTGTTCTGCAATAGAAGTACTAGATCATTCACATAAACATCATTTACTGATATGAAAAATATACAACTATTTCTGGATCTTTCATAAATACTACACTTGTTCCAACTGATTTTATTTAGTTTGTTTACAAGTCCAACTGATTTTATTTTTAAGAAAAACTGGCAACCTTACTCTATATATCCACAGGCGAATGTAGTTCCCCTTCAAAAGTATTACAATCTATCAAAAGCTCAAAACTATATCGATATGTCCAACTGATTTTACATATTTTAGTTCTTTAAATCGAAACTTCATAATTCTAATTCCTGGTCCCTAATGGAATTTATTTTGAGTATATATTCTCATAATAATGGACAGGATTAATTTGTTGTTTTACTTGTTTAGGTTCTCTTTTCTCGAATTTTGAAATAATTGATATCAATGAATCAAAAATGAGAATTTTGACATTGTAATCAAATAAATGGTCCAAAGAGAGTAATGTAAAACAAATCTGGATACTATAAAGAACAGTGCATCACCCTTGTTGGTGGCTGAGAACGCGGCAATGTATTGTCAGCTTCTTGATTGAACTTCAACTTCCGGTAACCATTCTTGGGCCATTTTAACTCCTTAACAGATTCCACGGCATTCAACAATCCCTGGTAACTTGGTATTCTGCGAGGAGGGGATGCAGGTTCTTTGATGGAAATATCATTGCCAAGTGCAATCTGCCATGCACCAATGTCAGCACTAGCACTTGCTGTTCTCCGATGGCCTAAAAACTTCTCGTCTATGGCCTCACCTAGAACACCTTCCTCCGAATGAGGAGGATTCTGGGAACACTCAAGAAGTGATTGATTTACATTCTCTTCCCACTTGGGAACTTGCAGCTCCACTCCATGTACTTTTGCATGGGTTATGCCTGCAGAAGAGGTGGATGGGCCAGAGAGAAATGCAGCAAGTTCATCGACTTCTCCCTCATCCAACCGCACCCATGGAAGTGGTGGTTTGCCTTGTGAAACAGCTGATTCATTAAGAGATTTCTCAACTTTCCTAATTTGATTGTCGATTGCAATAAAAAATTCATGGTGTCTATCTCTTGCATCGTCAGCAGATTTACTATTGTAGCTCGATCTGACTGCCCGGTCAAATTCCTCCAGCTGCATTACAACGGCATCCAACATATTAACTCAGCTCTAACCCTTTGTGCACATACACCAATAACATCCCATACACAAGATAGATGCACAATAAAATCATTTCTTGGCTTTATTTCTTTTAGGGGGTTAGGGATTAAATTTCCTACCTGCCATTTAGCAGTGCCAAGGGTAGTTCTAAGGTCCCTGCGAAGCGCATCACAATTCCAACTACCAGAAGTATCTTTCAATGCATGAATCCACGTCCTATAAGTTGATTCCATTCTTGAAAATGAAAACAAAAGTATGTCAATAAAGAAGGCAAAAACACCCTCATACCAAAACAAATAAAGCTTCAATCTTTCTTCTTATTGATATCAGGTAATGCTGTCCACCAAGGCTACGACAGACGGGAAGAAATCACCTAGTATTTTTTTTGTCTCCGCTGGGATTTGAACCAAAGACATCATGGTTCTCAACCCATCACATCGACCACTAGGCAACACCTTGGGTTCTAATAAAGCTTCAATCTTTACATCACTAATCATCAAAAAATTCACAGATAAAACTAAAAGAATCCAACTTAAATGACAATTCTAGCAAAATCAATCCAAACCCACAATACAAATAAGAAAAAAAATTGCAATTAAAAAGCAAAAAACAGGGTTACCTGTCGGCAGATTCTTGAACCTCTTCTGCAGCTGAAAAGAACGGATCTTTCTCCCACCTATCAAAATGCGACGCCATATCTTCCAAGTTTTACTTTCTCCTGCTATTTATCACCAAAAAAATGAACAAAAACACCCAATAATAACTCTTCCCAGGTTAAAAAACCATCGAAAAATGAACGAATCCAAGCGTATCTTCGATTTGAGATCAAACCCAGATTCAATAAATCCTCTCTCGTTTATTTTTTGCAGGTACTTTACCAACAAAATGGACAAAAGAAAAACTATTGGTGAGAAGATATAGGTAAAAAGTAATTATCAAAACAGAGGATTATTTAAGCTATTTTGTGGCGCACGCCCGTAAAGAAGGCCTGTGAGCGTTTCCAGGAGAGAGAGAGAAGGGACACGGCGCCGTATGGACAAAACAATTGTGCGAATCAACAACAGTGAGGTCCGAGTTGGTTTGACCTTACTCTGGCCGGTTCGTCTATTTATTTATACGTCGTCTTTATTTAAAATAAATTAATTCATGATAATTTATTAAAAAATTAATTCGAAAAAAATACTAAAATTTAAATTTTAAAATTATGATTGTATAAATAAAAGGACCAGAGTGAGTATTTAAGAATGTTGTACTGGCACCTTGTGGCTGTGGTTGGCTGGTTGCTAGTTGCTGACTATGAAATCCACAAGGACAACAAAGATACAACTGGAAAATCTCCTAAATTATTTTGGAGTACCATATCTTAATTATTATTAAATATTCACAAAGTTTCTGAACAGTCATGAATTTATATCCTCTTTATTTTGAGTCTTAATTTGAATGATGTATAGTTAGATATTTAAATTTATATAAATTTAAACGAATTGATACATGTGTTTTATGTGATAATCTATGTCCTAGCTCGTGGCACGACTTACATGTATTTTATCATATAGTATGTATGTGTTTACATATTTAACTATATATAATTTAAAGTGTTTAATTATACACACTCAAAATTAAAAAACATAAATTTCAATTGAAATCATCTAAAAAACACATTTAAATATCGTGTCTAAATATATTAAAGTATGCCTTTGAAAAATAAGATATAAATATCACGTTCTCCTCCAAAGTGAACCAAGTGGACAATATATAAAGAATTTTCTTTTAGCCAAAAATGAATAAAATTCTGCTAAATTATGATTATTTTGTAAATTTTAATTATTGAATAATTATTGTCCTCATCATTGAATACTCGAATAATTATTGTCCTCATTTTGGCACATATTCAATCGAGACTAAATTAGTTAGTCCTCTTTAAACAACTTTTGCATTTCTTGCTGTCCCAATCCAAAATAATTTTTTTTTAAAAAAACAGTAGTTTGATTTTTCTTGTTTGAGATATATAAATGTTAAGCATGATAAAAATCTTAAAATATATTATTCAAATATTATGAGGATCAAAGGAAAGATTCTTGCAACCTTGTGAAATTGAGGTCATTCTGTCATCCTAAATTTTAGTGCATCACACAAAAGCCTTTGAGTTCTAATGACAATCTTTCACCTTGTTAAATGAAGGAGTCAATAGTAGCATGGATAAGAAATATTGAATTCTAAATTTCTATTAATAGTTCTATTCGGAGTGCACTCTCTAAATTTGTACTCTGTTCATATGTTGTTCTTACTAAAAATAAATATTTTTTAATACTTTCCAATTCGTCCAACAATAGTTATTCACTATACTGAAAATAATTATCCAACCATACTTGTTCAATTAAGAAATCAAGAGATAATTTATCTTTTGTGTCTATTTTACCATTACTATTAAATATTATTTATGATCTAACACATTTCTCAAAATCTTAAATTTAACAAAGTTAAAGAATAAAACAATACATTACCACCATATTATTTATTGTTCCTTAAAGGTGTGACAAGTCAATAGTGAATGACTATTGTTGGACGGAGAAGTACTTGCCATTTCAAATTATTTCTGTATTTTACTCGGAGAGTTATTAACCTCGAAAGCATGAATTTGACTAATATTGAAAAACTAAAAGATTAATTCATGTAATTCATTGAACAATTCAGTTGACCAAATAATTTAGGGGGAAAAGACAAAAATATCTCTGAACTATCGTAAATGGTATGCATGTACCCTCCGTCATATTTTTGAGATATTGGTGTCCCTGCCGTAAAAAAAAAACTAGAGCATATATGCTCTACGCGTGTCATAATCTTATTCACCGATCCAACATTTATTAAATATCGAATTGACGGATAAGATTGTATCACGTGTCCATATTTAGTTTTCCCTTAAAGTGAAAGACATATATGCTCTAAATTTTGAACGACATGAATACAAATATCTCAAAAGTATAATGGGAGATTTTCTGCATATTATTTATGATAATTCGAATAAATTGTAATATAAAATTAAAAAAAATATATAACTTATAATTTTAAATTAATTAAATTTCAATACAAATACCGACAATCTAAAGCAAAGATAAGAGAGTGGAGGAGAGAGGACATCTAAAGCAAACAAGATTAGGCATTAGCAAGAACTTTAGTTAAAAGATTTATGGGGTCCTCCATTTTATGTGAATTCGTCAATTCGGCTCTTAGAATTTATTTTCCTGAAATCTTATCTGCAACATTGTCCAACGTGGCTTTATTCAACCAACCACCTCTTGTCAACTTTGGTTGACTTGACAGTGTGCATACGTTAAAGATTATAACGTATTTTTGATATATTTTACATATCTTTTATTTAATATTTTTTTTATGTAAAAAAGAATATTTTTTAAAAATTTATTTTTTAAAAAATGATATTTTTCTTTTTTTGGTAACAACTTTTCATTGATGAGATTTTAATAATTTTATGAAAAGATATATCGGATTATCAAATTGGTTTGATTTTAATATTGAGTAATCGATATACGATAACCCTTTGAGGCTATAATAATTGACTATTTTATTCCTATATAAATACTAAATATTAATCTGAATACCTTACTAGTTCCTACCTTTGCCCTTTAGCCTTCGATTCATATTTTCATATTAACTTTTTAAGTTAACTTCACATTATATAAAACTTTGAAAACTAAAGTAAGAATTATATTTCTCTTAATTTCTCTTAATGTATAGTTCTCTTCATATTAATTATTATTATTGTTTCTACTTTATGAGCCTTTGTAAAATTACATTATTATTTTATTGAGTAATATTATTGGAGAAGTCATAAATTTATTTCATAAGCATTTTTCTATTTATTAAATCAAAAATTGGACGGTTAAGAATCAAAACCGATAAAACACTAATTTTGAAGAAAAAAAAAACAAATATACTCTCGACCTATCGTAAATGATATGAAGATATCTGCGTCATATTTTTGGAGCATTAGTGTCCATACCGTCCAAAAATTAGAATATACCAAATATACATATCATTTACGATAGTTTATGATGTATTTGTCATTTTTTTCGTTAAATCAAATATATAGTAATATCAAATATGTACAATTCAAGGTCGAAATCAGAATGAGTCAATTCCCCAAATGATCACCCAAGTTAAGGGAATTGTCTTAAAATATCATTTATCTTTCATTTAGGACCAAAATATCACTATTTTTCTCCAGATATACTTGACAATTCAAAATCATCACTCTCTCCTAGTTGGCATGACATGTCATTAAAGTCTTATTTTAATATAGACTAATTTAATTCATTAAACTCATTTAACTAAAATAATGATCATATTGTTTTTAATTTTTTTAACTAATTATCAAGGATAAATTTTCATACTTAAAATCTTGTATCAAAATTACTTTTTATGTTTTTATGTTATACAAAATGTGTTTTTAAAACGTACTATAATCTCATCAATTTTAAATACTAATAAACACATACATTTATAAAATATTGATATACAAATCACTCATGAACGCTACTTTACTTTAATTAGTCACAAATTGCATAATAAATCAATAATATTAAAGATCAATTAATTATTAAAAAAAAATTATTTGGGTACTTTGAAATCAACACATACTTATAATACATTTTTTAAAAAGAAAATAGTAAGTGAATAATGGTTATAGAAAATAAAATTTCGATTTTTATTTATCAGTATATGAGTCTCATATAATATATATACTATCGAATTAAATTAGTAAATTCAATTAATTATTAGTTTATTTATTGATGTTTAATTGTATGAAAAGTTATAAAACATAATATAGAATAAAAGAATAAAAATAAAAATAAAATTAGAAAAAGTTAAATAATAATTTTCTTTTTCTTACCAATTTTTTTTGTCAACGTTGCAAATTTATCTAAATACTTTTATTAAAAAAATTGTTTAAAATTTTCAAATAATTTAGTTAGGAATTTTAAATTTATCAGGTAATAATTGCACACAAAGATTTTTTCATAGAATTTTATTTGGTGACAATGTATAAAGTTACTAAACTTTTAAAACTACTTTTCTTATAATCTTCATAAATTCTCATGTAATTTATATATTTATTTTGTAGAGACATAAGTTTGATGAATTAAATAGGTCTATTATTTTTTTAAAAAAAATTGATTATCTAACGACAGGGCATATCAACTAAATTTTAAGGAGACTTTTGAGATATTTAGTATTTCTAATGGATAAAAAATATAATATTATTCATTTTTGTAAAATATCGGAAGCATGAATTGCAAAATATACAATGAATATTTTTTTGAATGTATGAGTTTATAAGTATTCAAAATTAATAAAATTATAGTACATCTTAAAAATGTACTCTTCATAACATAAAAAAACAAACAGTTTAATTTCGATAAAAGATTTTAAGTATGAAAATTTATTTTAATATATTAAAAATAAAATAAAATAATATAATCATTATTTTAGTTAAATAAGTTTAATAAATTAAATTAATCTATTATTTTAAAAAAACTGTAATGACATATAATGTCGAACTCCGAGAAAGTGATGATTTTAAAATGAGCACATTTTTAAAAAAATAGCGACAATTAAATAATATTTTGATGTAAGCGAAACATAAATGATATTTGAGAATTTATCTTATACCTCGGGGATGAAATGGGCAATCTGTCCTAAAACCCTCAGTCACTTCAAAGTCCAAACTCAGAAAATCACCGCAACTATTAGGAGCACAGTTTTTGCTCTGCTAAGAAATGGCCGACGGCGAAGCACTCTGCGAAGCAGCTCGGAATGGTGAAATCAGCAGTATTAAATCTCTGATTGATTCCGGCGGCGATGTCACCTACTTTGACAAAGACGGACTTACTCCGCTGATGCACGCCGCCAAGCACGGCCATGCCGAGGTCGTAAAGGCTCTCCTTGATGCTAGTGCCCCATGGAATGCCCTGACCCCTTCCAATGTCTCCGCCGGCGACTTCGCCATGGATGCTGGTCATCAAGAGGCTTTTGACGTTCTTCTCAATACCGGTGCTTACTTTTAATCCTCGCAATCTCTTCCTTATGTTTTAGAGTTAGCTTTGGCTACTCAATAGTACATTATACGCATCATTTAAATTTTGTGTTGTAAATTTATTCAAATTGTTAATGCGTGACATTACGTAACAACAGAAATCCATACCAAATACTACACTATCCAATATAATAGATTATTATGAAACTATATGTAACAACTATCCAAACAGAATGGAATTCTATAAGACTTGTGTTTGGTTTGAGGTATAAAGAAATATATTAGTAGAGTAACTGCTGTATTACTGACACAAATTCTAGTTTTCTGATAATACATCTGCGAATTAATAATATAACTCTACTTTGCTAATACAATGTCTGACTTTCTATACGAAACTTCACATAAGTAATAACAGCATAACTAGTTTTGAGAAAAATTATGTATTATTCCAGATAGGATGTGGAATAATAATATGTGCATCTGAAGAAGTAGCTGTATAAGATGTACATCACAAAGATACTCTTAATGTAAGAGGACTTGTTTTGATATCACATTTCCGGCATAATAATCCCCATGTTGTCATCCAATGCATGATAATTCATGTACTAATACGGAACGAAACAACCTGTTAGTCTATCTTATTTAGCTGTATAATTCCTCTTGTTTTAAGCATAAGGAAAATCTGATCTCTCTTCATGTTCATATGATGATGTTTTACTCATCACATAATTTTAAGATATTAGTTGACATCTATATAGTTAACTAATGGTTGAAAATTGTTTGATGAAGAATGTTATGAGTGGATGGTGTAAACATATGGAAAATCACAAATGGAAAAGTGTGATATAACTTGGGACAAAACGACTGATTCGTATATTGTGCAGAAAATAATAATTAAGAGCAAATTGTTATGTTTCATTAATTTTTTATTATGTTGTTGTAATTGTTGTTTTTATTGTTCCCAATATGCCTGAGAGCCAACATTATATTAAAATTTGAAATTTTGCAGAGTAAAAAACTAGTATCAGAAAAGGCAACTGAAGCTGTTAATCTTCTTTATTCAGTGTGTAGTTCAACTAAAAGTTTGAGGCTGTTTAGCTTAATATTTCTGATCAAACATGTTTATTATTCAATATGTAGCAATCCAGGCAGAATTGATCCTTGGAACAATTGCAAGGAAGGACAATGCTAAGGGGAACTCAGATGGGAACTATTTAGATGATAGAGTCACTTTTAGTGAAGATAAAATTATGGACTCTGATAGTAAGGCTATTATGATGGCTTGGGAGAAGCCATTGATGGAAGCTCATGCGAAAGCTGTCTGCTCAAATGGTGGTCACATACTGAACATTGGATTTGGGATGGGCCTTGTAGATACAGCCATACAACAATATTCACCTTTATCACACACTATTATTGAAGCTCATCCAGAGGTCTATGATCGTATGATGCGCGCAGGTTGGGGTGAGAAGGAGAATGTGAAAATCATATTTGGTCGGTGGCAAGATGTCATTTCTAAACTTGAAACCTATGATGGTAAACTTCCACTTCTTCCCTTTCTATTTTTAAAAGAAGAAAAACCCCTTTATGCTGGTAATACTTCTGATTTTTAGTGTCTTGTTAGTGCATTGCTTGTTTTGATCATGAGATTCTTCCCTATACATTTTCTTTTCTGGTAAGTTTAGAAAATCACTCTCTCATCATGCCTATGAAGTATGAATGACAATATGAGAATATACTACTTCAAGGTTTCATTGCACTTAGTTTAGCGATGAAAACATGAAAACCTTTCAGGAAAACATATCAGTTTCAAGTAGAATTTCCTCTTTTTCCTCCATTCAAATTACTGCTCAATATCCCAAGTCAATAGTTGGTGCATGATTCTTATTGTCATCAATATGATACATTATTCTGAAGTTTGTACTGGTGGTTGTTAATACATTTTCTTCAAAAAATTTATGCACTATGCACAATTTTTTGTTTTTTTGTATGTTTACAGGCACTGCTGTAACATAAAATTCATTTCTCTCTAAAAACTGTGTAGGAAGTGTTTTTTAATCTTCACAAAGGAGCAATTTTCTTTTGAGCTCCTAGCTATTGATTTCATATGCTGATTCTTGCTGTTCCAATGACATAAATGCCTCACAAAACAACATACAATGCTTTTCATAACTCCGCTTGCTAGCAAAAGCAATAAGACAAATAATAAGAGTCATGAGTGTCAAGTTGGCCTACTTCTGTAACTTGATTAAGCAAAAAATTTCACTTATCCAACATTGTAATAATTGAAGATGTCAGTTAATTATATAAGCTCGGTTCTCTTTTGTTAGATTTAAGTTTAGATTCTATCTGTTGTCTTCTTTTTTCATCTTTATCTCTTAATGTGTATCTACTCTGTTCTGCAGGAATATTTTTTGATACTTATGGGGAGTATTATGAAGATATGCGGGAATTTCATCAACATCTTCCTAGATTATTGAAGCCAGGTGGTATATATTCATTTTTTAATGGTCTATGTGGAGGTAATCCCTTCTTTCATATCGTATACTGTCAGCTAGTCTCTCTAGAACTTGAGAGCTTGGGATATTCTACGCAGCTGATACCATTACCAGTGAAGGATTGTTTAGGTGAATCTGTGTGGGAGGGTGTTAAACAGAAGTACTGGCAGTTAGATACGTATTACCTTCCTGTTTGTCAGTCTATGAGCGAATCAGAATGATATTATTGGACCACTGATAATGTGGCATCAGATGAAAAAGCCTCCTAGGATCTTCTTCTTTTCTTGTTGTGTATTCATTTTGTAACGAGTTTGGTAGTATTTTCACATCTTCGATTTTTAGATATTATTATGCTGGCATGCTGCTTATATTTTTTTTGGAATTGGGATGATTTGTGTGAATCAGTGCATAGATGCTATTACAACACCAACATACCCAGTGTAGTCCCATAAATGCATAAATGCTATTGCCAAGAAAAAAACCCAAAGAAAAGAGAGGGAATGTAGGTGTTTTGACGCTTTATTTACTATTTTTGGAAGCTAACTACCCTGTGCAATTATTAAGTACATGAAATGTTTTACTTTATAAATCCATGAAAGACCTCTTTGTCCTTCCTAGAACCCATATTGCTCCTTCCACCCGCCACAATAAAAAGGGTGGGGGCAGGGGTTCTGAACCCTCTATAGTTTGAACAAATCATTCTGTTAGTGTATAAGAACATGCAAAGTCGAAATTACATAAGAGGATCGTGGAGCTAGAAAATTTCATGCTTGAAATAACAGGTTGCAAAACCCCTGAGAGCATCCACTTGAAGCTCTGAATGCCTAATAGCAGCAACAACTTGAAAGCTGATTTTGAGAAAATCAGGGGAGTAGGAACACTAAGCATGATTGTTGTGAAAATTCATTCTCTGGAAACCTAGAGTAACTGCATCTAGGTTTATATCTACTCTCAAAGCCATGCTGAATATTTCAACTTTCATTGTTACGTCATGCTTAAGGTCCTTATGTCTTAGCCTCTTAGGTATAAACTAGAATATATTAAATCTCATTTGCTGTTAATTATGGAATGATGTTATCCTTATTTCTATTTAGCTTTATACAAGATAATTTATTCGCCTTTGATAGTCATTGGAAGATAAAACCTAGTTTACCCTCTTACTGATTAAAAGAACTTATTTTACCATCTTGATTATGTTTGTCGCACATCAACAATACACCCATTGTAATCCCATCCATGTTTCATGAGTTCAAGGGATATTCAATTGCAAGTTGAGACATAATCAAGCTGACCCGGAAACCACCATTAAAAAAAAGATAGTCAATGACTAAGACAAGAAATAAAGCCAAATAATATCCACCTGTATTGTGTGGTTCAGTACATAATTATATCTGGCAAATACAGCACCAGCCTTTTGCTGGGCAAATCAACCAACATTGCCTAGAATTGCCTAGGCTTCTTAATTATAGGTCAGGATACTTGTTCAGTTGGTGAAATATTAGAGGAGTAACTGCTGCACACTAGTAATTATTTAAAAAGGACTATTAGCACTTGTACATTTGTGGTGAATGACTTAGAACTAGCAGAATCATGTCCAGCTGAAAGCAATTGGGCTTGCAACAACGTGTTGTCCATCTGACCACTCCAGTCGAGCGAAGCTGGTTGTGCCTGATGGCTTGGAAGTAGCAGTGAATGTCACAGTGTAGGTTTTCTTTTCGTTCTTTCGGCTGAAAGTAAGTGTTTGTGGCTCAACCAGAATCTTCACGTCCTGTGTTTCAGAAGAGACTGAGGCCTTGTATGTAGCTGGGTTTCCCACATTTGTTAGAGTCCTTGTGTATCTGGTCACGGTGGGGGTACTACTATCTGCATGTTCACCCCAGGCCGTTTCCATAGGAATGGAAAAAGATGGGTAATTAAGATCAGCAACTCTATACTCCTTATTTTCGTCACAGGAGATGTCTCTTTTTGCAATGACCTTGATCATACTCGGGCTGTAGTCCAAGGCACATAGAAAGTTTATATAGTCATCAACTGTTAGATCATACACTAAACCAGGACTGACAGCTGCTGTTGGATTCACATGTCCAGCACCATAATCAAATGGTGTAGATGACATTCCTGTTGCAACATCCTCGATTGTTTTTCCGTTTTTGTATGTGCTATAACTTGTAGTCATCAGTGCTGACCTTATAGCTGCTGGACTCCATTCTGGATGGGCAGCTTTGAGTAGTGCTGCTAGCCCACTTACATGGGGACATGACATGGAAGTTCCAGAGATGATGTTGAAGCCTACATTCCTGGTGTCTTCTTGCAAGCCAGTTGGTCCAACTTTCCCTGTCCAGCCAGCAAGAATATTGACACCTGGTGCTATCAAATCAGGTTTGAGTACATCTGGTGTGATTGGGTTTGGCCCTCTGGAACTAAAAGCTGCAACAACTGGCGATGGTTGAACACCCAACTTGGTTCCTCCAAATGCAATTGTGGCAGTTGGATTGCTGTTAGAAGCTATGTACTGCTTGATCAAGTTGCCCGCAGTTTGACCAACTGCAGCTGTAGGTATGAGGTGTGCATCAGCAACCAACTCATCTCCGTAAGTGTCTGTGTTTGCCAGAATCATCCCTATTCCACCAGCATCCTTCACAACCAAACCCTTTTGTGCCCTTGCATTCATCCCCCGGTCACAGACGACAATTTTTCCAGCAACTTTTTCTGGAATTAGACTACCACTGGTGCATAAATTTCCATTAGATGATTGGCTGACATTTCCAGCATACACCAGTGGCATCACAGAACTAGGCAATGCCTTTCCACTGTAAAGTGATACTCCATTGAGTTTTTTCCCATTTCCAATGCCAATGTATGCTGGAAATTCACGGTCCATGGTTCCAGCACCTACAGTAGTTATCCATGGTGCAACGTTGGATAGCGTCCCAGAGCTTGGACCACCATTCCCCGCTGAGCATGAGACAAAGATCCCTTGAGATGCTGCAGAAAATGCTCCGATTGCAACTATGTCCCTATGATAATCAGAAATTGTGCCACCAAGGGACAGTGAGAGCACATTTACACCATCTATGACAGCCTGGTCCATCCCTGCCAGTATGTCGCTGCTAAAACATCCTCCGGTCCAACATACCTTGTACGCTGCCACCCTTGCGTGTGAAGCCATCCCACGTGCTGTACCAGTTGCATAACCCAAGAGGCTAGCTCCGGTTACAACCGAGCCAGCTGCTGTAGTTGCAGTGTGTGTGCCATGGCCTTCATCGTCCCTTGGTGACTTGGATTCAATGGTCTCATCGATTGCCCCAAAAGCTGCTTCATAACCTTGTGAGAAAAACCTCGCACCAATAAGTTTCCGATTACAGCTTGATGCGTCGAAGTTCTTGCCAGTTTGACACTTACCCTTCCAGCTCGCAGGGACTGGACCTAGTCCAGTGTCATCAAAACTTTTTGATTCAGGCCAAACACCTGTGTCCAGCACACCAATAATGACCTCACTCCTTGCTTCAGTCTGAGGAAAGAATGATCTACTTTCACGTCCTTCAAGTCCCAGAAACGTAGGGGATCGAGTGGTGTGAAGCTCGTATATCACTTCCTCGTGGACCAAGAGAATTCCCGGTTGCTGTGCAAGTGCTTTGGCTTCATCAGCTGTTAGCTGTGTTGAGTAGCCATGGATGACACTGTTGTAGGTGTAAAGCATGTTGGCGCTCTTGGATACTGACTTCAATGATGAGTCATACCACTGAGTATGATCATCAAAATCAGCAGGCATGTTGAACTTGTCCATGTGAATTATATAAGTCTTCTTCTGGTTCTGTCTTGCATCAACAAACACATGAAACAACACTACCATTAGTATTAAAAGAAACATGAGCCTGAGTCTTTCCATCTTTATGTGAGTTCTTAGTGTCGAAGGTGAAAGTTAAATCTCTACTGAAAAGAAAAGCTTTTTTTTTTTTCCTCCTGTGGTGGAGATGGGCTGGAGTTTTGAGTGATAGGCTCTAACTGACTATGATATGTAATGCTAGAAGCTGATAATGGTTCATTGAGGGGCATACGTTAAAGGCTTATTTATAGAGTAGCCAAGGAGTGTTTTAGTAATATATAATTGATTTCTATGTTTATCTAGGACCCACTTGGTTGACATAATTGAATCTTGTGAAAAAGATTCAACTGTTTAAATCTCAATGATGCAGCTTTTGGGAGAATCTTTTTTCTATCAATTTGGGATAATAAATACTGTTTTGTACTATATGTTTGATGCATAGTCATCAAGTGAAAGTTAAGACTGTACGCCTGTCTATCCACTCGTGTGTGTAGTAGCTATTTTACCTTTGTACTAGAATACAGAATATTGGCCTCACCTCTGTAGCGTATTAAAGGTTATGTAGAACAGGGGGAAAACCAAGTGCCTGAAGTCTCAGAATTGACAGGTGTAGTCTTAAAGTACTTGAATACTACATGACATGATTTCTTCCTATCTTTGCTATCATAGTCGAGGTGTGCACAAACTGACTTGTAGAAAAAAACAGTACTTGTACTAAGATATTGACATATCTATACTGTTTCTTGTATGATGGGAAGTCATGTGCACTTGGGATAATTAGGATAAGAATCCTGTGTACTACATTTTTTAAAGCTTCGTGACGATGTTTCTAGCAATGCAGAAATTAAGGGGGTTGCCTTTTCTGTTAAACAGTTTATTTGGTATGGAAATTTTAAGTGAATTTCTCAATTCGTGAAGTGTGATACTATTTAACATGTCCCCCAAAATTTACGAGGAGAATTGCGCTTTCAGGAAACATCTGATGAAATTATAACGATGTAAAGAAGACTAGCATGACTCGTGTTTGATTGAGAGAAGGTTAGATATACATAACCATGAGCAAGTATGATGCTTGTTAATTGATAATCAGGTATTTAACGTTTGGTATTTGTATTTAAGTCTTGATTAATTTTTTATGGTGAATGTCCAGGGACCAAAGTAATTTTTGTTGGTTCTGGGAATATAATTATTTGTGAGTGGGTTATTTGCAGAATAAAGGAGATTAGAGATAATCCAAAAAAGGTCTAGTAATACGCCGCATAACTATGATCTTTACACATCACTTTCCATACGAATGCATCTTTTATAATTTATTTGAACATAGGAACGGAAAGTATGAAATTCTTACTATAGTTGAATTTATTATTTGAATCTATGATTGGATAAAACAAAAGCTTTTATTTCCCACTGAAAAATTAGCAAAAAAGTATTTTCCTGATCGAATGAGAATGACTGAAAAAGCAAAAGAAACAAAGCCAAAAAAAAAAAAAAACAGTTGCTTTTCTCAACAACTATCTAGAATAGTTTAATAAGTGTGATTTATTAAAGATGGGATGTATATAGACTTTATCATTATTTTGTTGGGTAGTCAGTCATTTTTAATAGTCTTTCGATTCAAGAAAATATCTCTTTTTACAACAATTTGAAAGATATGCAAATTGAAACGCTATGATGAAAACATTGAACAAACAACAAAAATAGTAAAAATAACCAAAGTACATGAAACAACACTATTAATAGAATCAAGTAACAACACTATTAATAGAATCAAGTGCATTCGCACTATTAGAAAATGTGCAAAGGTTTTGGAGGAGAGATAGCGAGTGTTGTGGGTGGAGTAGTAAGTGCTCGATTGCGAAAAACTAAAATAAATCAACAAAATTAGTCAAAGTCATCTTTAATATTTCTTATTCCAAGAAAGTATATAGTTGTAAAATGAAAGAAAGAACATAGCCGTTTTAATATATTGGCAAAGCCATCAATAACCATTTTGACTATCTCACTTGTTTGTTCTTTTAATTAGTTTTGGTTTTAGCACAATAATACAACCACTAGTAAAGAAACAAATAAGTGCTTCAAACTAAAATTTTATTTTATATAAGAGAAAACGCTAGACTAACTAGTAGCTATCTATTTTAATTCTCAACCTCTTTACTCTTCTATCGCATTCTCCCTATTTTAGTTGTGTTTTTTTTTTTATAAAAGAAAGAAGAGAAGAAATTTTGGTATTGGCGCCTACAAAGTAGAAGATCATATATCACCTCAAAAGAGAAAGGGGAAGATAGAGAAGATATGTGATAATGCTTATTAACCCATATTAATTTAAGGAAAAAGACATAAATATTGGCCTCTTTTGTTTGTGTTTTCATATTAAAATATCAGATTGGATGGTCCAAGTTGAGATTTTTGTCTAGTGGCTATATAGACAAAGTAATTGGTTTACTACTATAAAGCCATGACTAATTTCCTTTTAAACTTCTAATGCTAAACAACATAATTGCCTATAATTATTATTATTATCATCAGTATCCAGCAGCATTTACGCCTGAAGATATTATTTGCTTTTTACCCCTCAAATCACTATCATTCCATACACCATTAAATTTGTTTACCTTGTTAAAAAAAAAAAGCAAATCTTTTTAAGGTTTAATTAAATTTGACAAATTTGAGAGTTGTTGTTATAGATTCTTCTTACTTGGTATAGAGTTACGAGTGTCAAATTTTGGCATAACCAAATTCCGGACTCATAATTTTGTCTGAAATTGATTTTAGGATGACTAAATTTTACTTTTATTTAGTTTTATATAAAATTGGGTTATTGCTTATAGGCATCTTTAAAATGACGGTTTGTGCATTCACTTAATTACTAATTCATAATCTGGCATTTACCAAATAAAGACTTCATTCTCGATTCCGCAAAATTTTTTATGAAATCCTTTCATTTGCTTCTCTCCTTTTATTATTTTCAAGTAGCATCACCTTATTATATACTTAATAATTTGTAGGCTATTTAATCGAAACAATTATCGGATAATACTTAATTACCCAACAAAAGTACTAACCATTAGAAGAAGAGAAACAAACAACATTTGACCTACTTTTAAAGCAAATTCAGTATCTATTTAATTTTTGGATAAAATTCTTAATAATTTTATGGAAAAACCACTAATAATCGAAATAAATTAGGTGCTGAAAAAAGTAGTAAGATTTTTTTAGCTAATTTCTACAATTATTGGTTCATGGAATATGCTTCGATCACCATAGTATTAATTCGGCGCACAAAATTGACTCTAAATTCCATGAATTCTTAGTGAAAGTGATATTTTGGTGATATCTTTTTAATCCATTATCAGTTATTACATTTTAATAATTAAATATATTTTAAGTAATTTTAGAAAAAAATTATTTTTAATAAATAATTTCTAATTACATAAATGCTAAGATTTATTTGAAATTATAAGATTAATTTTTCTTTTTTCGTAAAAAAAATATTTTGTATCAAATTAAAATCAAAAGATGTCAAATTAATTAAAATCGACAGAATATTATTTAGTATAATTAGAAGTGATTTGACAAGAAAACCACTTATTTATAGTCTGCATTTTATGGAAATTAGCTGGAATGGGGCCTACAAGTCTACCACTAATAATTGTGGTGTTACAGAAAAATAATATATTTCTTCTTATTACATTGTTTGAAGATGATTAATGGACCATTAATTTAATTAGCTAAGATGATTGATTGGTGATTGACCAAACAACTAACGGGGATTTTGTATAATTTTTGTTACAAAAATAAAATCATATGAAAGACTTAAAGTTAATGCACTAAACTCTTAGGTTAGTGTTTTGGGCTATAATGATGAAAGACGAAGTCAGGATTTAAAATTTATTAACTCAAAGATGTTAGTTATTTTAAATTACTTTGAAGTATTTATACAAGACAAAGGTTGAGTAAGTCTAAGAAAAGTCGTAAAGATTAAAGGGTTCGGATTGAGCATGACCAATACAAAATATTCAGAGTGTGAAGTTCAGTGAAGTAAGTTATGTGACAATATGGATGTAGGATTAATACATAGGTCCTCTTCGAGAAAGAAAGTTTCAAGTATCTAGGATTAACAATCTAATAAAATAGATAGATTCATCGGAGGTAAAATGAAAAATCTCATGAACACTCTAATTCTCGTACCTAAGATCATGCTTTTCTGTAGAAATTTAAAGGTAAGATTTAGTAAATATGTTTTTTTTTATTTCGAAATTTTAAAGATGGCCAACTATTTAATAATTAGCTTGCTTTTATACTCCATAAATAATCAAATACTAAATGACAGCATTAATGAGATTGATAACAATTGGTGAACTGCTAAGTACAGCCTCAATTCTTTGGATTATTATTGGCCCTACATGTATCATTTTCATGTTATAATAATCACTCTTAATTTCAACCTTTAACAGTGATAGCTGCCAAACAAAACCTTGATAGAGGTTTGATTAGTCCTCATGACTCATGAGCTAACCATCTTTCACTTGAGCCGCAGGTCTTTCAAAAACTAAAAGAGACTCTCTACCTACTCGAGGTAGGAGTGAAGCTTGTCAGTATTCTGATCTTTTTCTAATCTTCAGATTTCACTTGTGAAATTACATTATATGTTGTCGTTGTAAAGTCTAAGTATACCTCATCCACTCCGTATCCCACTTATGGGATTCCACTAGGTAGGTTTATCCACCAAACAAGCGCACCTTAGTCTTGGACCTCTTGGTGAAACCAGCAACCACACACTTTATAGCAGTTGACAAGTTAAAGTTACCAGTTTGTTTTGACTTTAATTTTTTCGAATTCTAAAGGAAACACTTCCATGTCTACTAAGGTGAAGCAACTGATATAGCGTAAGAACCTCAGAAGAACAGTGAAGTATTCAATGGCTATAGTAGATACGACAATAAGGATTTATTTGGCTAACTTATTGAGCCGACTTGTTTGAAGCACCAATTGATCATAAGAGGCGGATTCAAGATTTCAAGTTGACGAGTCTGTTGTGCTATTGTGTCTGTTCCCATACTCCTTTGTAATATTTGATATGATGTTAATATGAATATCTACTTGAACTAAAAACTGTAGAAGGCTACATTTGTTACTGACAGAGAGAGATCATGTTTCCCCCACTTTTTGTCCACATAAAATTTGCAGTCTTGATCTGCATCATGCAATTTTCAATTATCATGAATCATGCATATTGGCCTGACTACCTATACCTTTCATCATACTCAACAGGCACAGATTTATCATACTTTTCTGCATATTTATATCTTAGTGAAGAGAACAGACACCAAGAAAAGCCAACAACATCTACTTTCTTTTCTATCCCAACAACTATTGCACATTTTTCTCTATGTTTTGTTAGTTCTTTCTAATAGGGTTTTCTTGATATCTAGTCCTCTTAGTCATAATCAAATTGTTGAGCAACATAAGAGAAGTGATATGGGAGAGCACAAAGTCTTTGTATGGAGTTTAAGTTTCCTGGTTTTGTTGCGTTTTGGGCTTTATGGATGTGTAACAGTTGAAGCAATCCGAGAAGGGAAGTTTTTAACTTCTCAGGCTAAGGCTGCCAATGTACCACTAACCAATGGTTATGGAAAAGAGTTTGGAGGTGGAGGAGGAGGAGGTGGTGGTTTAGGCTATGGTTTGGGTGGTGGAAATGGTAACTATGGGATGGGTGGAGGATCTGGCAGTGGCCAGGGCGGTCAATATGGTGGAGGTAGTGGTGGTGGCTTTGGTGGAGGATCTGGTATTGGCCAGGGTGGTCAATATGGTGGAGGTGGCTTTGGTGGAGGATCTGGGAGTGGCCAGGGTGGTCAATATGGTGGAGGTAGTGGTAGTGGCGGTGGCTTTGGTGGAGGATTTGGTAATGGTGGTGGCGTTGGTGGAGGAAATGGTGGTGGATATCCAGGTTATGGCGGTGACAGTGTGCAGTTTAATATTCCACAAGTGTCTGCAGGGAGGAGGAACTAAGAAGGAACAATACTGGTATCTCATGTAAAATAAGGACAATCTTTACTACTAAAGTTAGTTTACCTTACACAATTGTAAGCAACAAAGTAGGTCCAGAACCATAAAGGATATAATAATAATAATAACCAATGAGATTATCATTCACTTCATATAATAAAAAGTCATTGAAACAAGGAGATCATTGTTTCTCTAAATATAGTGTCGTTTTTATTTAGCGGAAATAACTATATACATATGCAGAGTAGATGCATAATAATCTGATAAGGGAACAATAGGGAGAACCAAGTTGTGTTATGAGCTGCAAGGACCTGAAATTCTTGAAGCAGTACCTGCATTATGCCTGCTGGTGAGTTCTCATACCTATTCCTGAAAGAAACACATGAAAATCGCTATAAACCAAAGTTTTATCTCTGCTACAATTATCTATCGATTTATTCAAACATAACATCAATATAAGAATTACTAAAGAACTATAAACATATTCCATATCTGACCTCTAAGAGGGAAAATTACAAAGCATTCAGATACCTACTAAATGAACAATCATAAAAGCCAAGTAGAAATTAGCTCATGTATAAGGTAACATTCCATTCGAAGTTGTGAAAAGAACAGGTCATTGGAGTAAAGTTAAAAGTGCATCAGAGGCCCCAAGATACTTCTCAATCGAACTTCCGAGTCACCCTTAAACTTTGAGAATGTTCGCATCTTAATGTTGTCCAATCATTAACCAAGACATCTATCGCTTCTATTAACCACACCCTCATGCTCATAGCCTTCATATTAAACTTGAACAATCTGGGAAGATCCTATATCTTCTACTTTGGCTCAAGTTTGACCCCTAGTCTTTATATGGCCATTATCTTGCAAAGCATATACATCTGTTTCATACAGAAACTGAATTCTTGCTGGACCAAAATTACCAAAATAAGTTCTCGTCCTTAACACCTACATAGTTTTTTTAATAAACTTGTCTTTAGGATCATAGTGGACAGTAATTTTGGCTTTCTAGAATCAAGAACCAATTCTCCTTTACACTGATTTCGATGGAGAAATGGTTCTTGAACACCAAAAATATTAAGGGCCCAGAGCCATTACTAACTCTAAAGTTGGGATTAATTTGACATTGAATAGCTAACGCTACTACTTATCATTATCAAAAACCTGCATAAAATTGATAAAGTGGTATAAAAGATGAGCGTTGTAGAAGCATTCTTCCAGAATAAACGAAAGAGATTTTGAGATCATAAACTCAAGCATCCTACTTCCTGAACCTTCTACAGAACCAAAAGCAGGATCTTGTGTTTTCTCTCGGGTGCTTGTATGAGTCTGTTATTATCAATACAACAGATATAAATCGATGGATTTGTAATGTCATAGTACAGATAAATAGTTTACATCCTTGGTTCCTATATTTAAAAAGAATTCAAAAGATAAAACCTCTAGAGTAAAAGGAGCCAATTATAAAATTATGTTATGTTCAAACAACTCCACTTATCAGGCCTGAATTAGAATGAAAAATGAAGCAACTCTTTTAAGCTGTCATAGATTCCAGAAAGCTTCAATTATCAGGCTATAGATGAAAATGGTAAACAGTCAAATGTAAATAACTACTCGAGGAAAGGAAATAGAGATCATAAGATGTAGCACCGGTCTACAGTAAACTGGCTTAATTACTGCATATAACTAGGCAGAGTGATACAAATTGTAAGATTAATAGTTCTGTTACAAGAAGCCAACTACACTGATGTGACTGATCTTCACGAGTTTAACATAACAGAGTGTCAAGTAGTGAGTATGTTCTTGAATGATATTCTTTGAGATGCAATTAAAGCACAGATATTATATAAAGTATGTCTTATAAAAGTTCCTCATAGACAAAAGGACAAATCTCAAAAATTTAGACTAGGATTCTCCTAAAAGGATGTCCGACCTAAGAGACAAAACCTCACAGAATCTAGCATTAACAGCAAATGTTTATATTAACTAGATCATTATGTTCTTGTCCTAGATGTTAACAGTTGCATCGTTTAACTTGCAATTACCCAAGGAAATTTCAATCATGTGGAGTGATTTTTTTATTTTTTTTTGGCAACAAGAGGATTAATAAAAAGTTCAATGCGACGTTGAATATTTTACTAGCTTTGAAGTTGAAATTCAACCAACAGCAGGTTTAGGGCCAAGTTTCAACATGGAACATAAATCCTTTGGATTCTCCAAACAAGTGAACATCACTACAGAATCAAAAGTCCGAAAATTGTATGAATCACCTTTTCACCTTTATCTCCTTCTGCAGCACGGTTCGTTTCCTGTGTCCTGTAGATACATGCAAAAGCTAGTGAGAAAGGCAGATAAGCAAAAATAATCAAGAGTCGAATGAAACGATACAGTGGGAACTTTCAGAGGACATAATGAGGAAAGTGAAATAGAAGTACCTTTCATCTTTGCCTGTATCATTAGAAGAATCAGGAATTGGATCTGGATCTCCAGGCATTTTAGTTTCTGAAGACCCTACTTCGCAATCATTCTGCAACAGTAAATCAACCATTTGGAGTAACGTTTCAAGAAAATCTTTCAGTAATCTATCCAAAAAAAATTTTTAGGAAAATATTTAACAACCTTACTATGATGTGTCCAATTGGGGACATGGTCTGACAAAAGCTTAATATACTGCTCCATGGCCACCTCCTGATTCATGCTTCCCATTTTCTGCCACGCATTCCTTGCACAATGGAATTATTGTCCTCCATCACTTACAGAAAGCAGCTTTCATTCCTGTTGTATAACTAGCAATCAAACTACACCCGAAAGTAGTTTGAAGGTCTGTCCTTTACTGCTTATTGAATTTATGCTAGGTATCTTTTTCTAAATTCTAACACAAGTTTCTTATGATATAAATGTACTAAATATCATGTTTAGTTTCCTGACTCCGTCCTCTCAATTTAACTACGAAATTTAGGCTATAGATATCTATTCTAGTTTCTGGTCAAACTATTCTCTGGTAAAACCAGGATACGGTAGATCTGATGAAAAAAAGTAAAGAATAAATGCTAGTTCTACTATGCAAGGGGAAAGCTACTTTAGATCAGATCATACAACAACGTTAAGGAATTCAATCGTGAATGATTAAACTCAAAGTCGATCAAACTATATGTGAGATGGTGATTTATCTTCCCCATTTTCAGCAGTGTTCCTTCTAATCTTCTTTAGTATATATTGATTGTGTCCTCTCCTACAAAAGCTTCTACTAATCCAATAATCACAAATATCCAACTAACTAGATAAACGCAAGCATTCGCTACAGAAATTACTTTTTTTGGTTCAAACAAATCAAAGAACATTTTAAAAAATTAATGCAATTGAAATAGAGTACAAAACAATATGCTAAAGCTCATATTTTTTGGAGTATGAGGTTATACCATTTGGCACGGGCATAGACTTTCAATGCCATTGGTTGAGGTTCGTAACAAGGTCCTTCGATTGCAATTTTCTGGAGTCCATACAATTGCATCATCAATTCACTCCCCATATTCTCCATACCACTATTCTTTCCATTTCCCCCATCCACAAAGTTAACAGCTTTAGCAAATTCCTCCTCCAATTCACTTCTCTCAATTCCCTCCCAATCATCATCAATATCTTCATCCATCGCCATCTTATCCGTCTTCTCATCATCCCCTTTACTCAACCCACCTCCTACCTCAACCACCTCATTTTCACCTACTTTGACTTCATCAACAACCACAGCATTCGCGGTATCTTTCTCCTTCACAACAAGCAACTCATCAATCTTCTTAACCTCATCCTTTTCCTCCATCAACTCAATTTTGCTGCACACATCTGCATCATCATGATCATCACTTTCACCACCACAGTGCTTATTCAAATCAAGATTTTCACAAACCTTTTCGACCGTAAAGTCATCATCTTCCTTTTCAACCGTAAAGTCATCATCTTTCTCTAAAACACCCTCAATTTTCTTAACTTCATCCTTTTCCTCCACCAACCCATTTTTTCCACAAACTTCTGGATCATCACTCACCTCTCTTTCACCACCACATTGCTCAATCAACTCTAGACTCTCACAAACCTTCTCCCCCTTAAAGTCATCACCTTTCTTCAAAACACCCTCAATTTCCACCTCCCTTTCACCACCACAATGCTCAACCAAATCAAGATTCTCAAAACCTTTCTCCCCATTAAAGTCTTCACCTTTCCTCAAAACACCCTCAATTTTTTTCTCAATAAACCCTTCAACCCCATCTTTCTTAGGTATTTCTCTTTCTACACGATCAACATTTCCAACAACTCCTTCTTCAACAAATTTGACTCTTTTCTTACTTTTCCTACTCCTAACAACCAACCCTTTTGATATCTTGACTTCCTCCACAACAATTTTCTCTGTATCAACCCTTTCATCTTTTGACACTGCAGCAGAAACAATTTTAACAATTATACAAGAAAATACAAGTGCTAACATAGCAGTAACAAAGAATTCTTGAAAAAGATTCATTTTTTAACTTTCCCAAATGATTTTCTTGCCTCTTGGTATACAGTAAATATGAAAGATCAAAATATTTCTGATAATAATCAATACTTATTAAGAAGAAGAGTTCAACTATGAAATGGATTTGAAAAGGATAAGAATGTTAGAAAAATAAAGGAAAGAATTAATGATGTGGATTTTTACTATGCTTAGGACATTTCCATGCTATAATATCGGTGGAATTTTATCAATCATAAACGGATATTTGCAGCTTAGAGTAAAGTATATTCGGTTTTCATCTTCCAATAATAAATATAAGGGGGTTGTTTGTCTCACTGATAAAGATATTTCGAGATTATAGTTTTAAAAATCATAATAATGGAAATATACGCTTATTAAGATAAATATTTAAAGATATAATCTGAACTAATAATTTTCATTATATTATTTTTTATAGAATTATAAATATAATTTCGTAGATATCGTAATATATGCCCGACAAAATGTAAAACTTTATTAAAAATGATAGATATAAAAAAAATATTTGAATATCTATCTTAAACTTTGAATAAGTGAATTATTATTCGAATTTTTTAAAAAAAAATTACTAAGGGAGTATAAGGTGAAATAAAATAATATCAATAAGGATATTAAGGTAGAAATTAAATCAATATCATGTTTGTTTGAAAGTACAAATTAATACATCCAACCAACCATAATATAATTATATCAAAAAGGAGTTGAAGAGAAAATTAATAATATTATCGTTTTTATTTATAATTTTTTAATATTTTAATTATATCACTACTAAATACTCGATTATAATTATTATTTCATAATATGATCTTGAAATTATAATTATTGAACTAATTTATTCTATGTCTTTAGATAAATAAAATAATACCAAATCTAAAAATTAATCCATTTTTGAAATTAATTATACTTTTAAGTAAATTACGTATAATTTTAATTTTGATGTATTTCAATTTATTTTACGTAACGATTTGATTTTTTATTTTACTTTTCATCTATCTGGGTCCCACTTCCCAAAAACATGAGCATCTTTATTTGGTGTTTAATTTATATCAAGACGGAAAAAAGTGTATATGGGCCATGTTAACACGTTTCTACATGTGTTTTCGTTTACCAATCTTATCCTCTTCTCCCATTTTTGATGTGTCATCTTCAAATCTTATTTTTTAGATTTATTTGTATGTTTTTTTAGAAGTAAGAAAATATTTTTCTTGTTTTTATTAGTAAATGAATAATACTATTTAATTGATATAAATATACATACTAAAACAATTAAGAAATTTGAATACTTCAATTCACCTATAAAAGATTGCCAAGTAAACTGATCTTTAAATTCAATTACAATTCGATAACGTATTTTGCATAGAGATTACATAATAATAATACTATTTAATTTTTAAAAAGTTTGAATGCTCCAATTTAAATATGAAGGATCGTCAAATGAACTGGCGTTCATATCTAGTTATAAGATAACGTATTTTGCATATTTCATTATTATAGCATATTTCATTAAATAATAATGAAATTTGAATATTAATTGGAGTAAATGATTTGGATTTTGGAATAAGAGTTTTAAATATATTTGCTAAGAAAAATCTTATTGTCTATAAATAATTAAAAGTCATTTTCTTCGTATGATGAAACTTTTTTTTTTGGGAAAATCTTTTTTAGTAGTCAAACATAAGATGCGACTTTTTTCCCAATATATATCAAATTAGCTTGTTTCTATTTATTCATTTTAAAAAAATATATATGCTAAATAATTATATTTTTGTCTAGTTCAAAATTTTAGAGTAGATATAGAAAAAATACAAGTGTTTTTTTAATCAATTTAACTTTTAGTGAATATAAATATTAAATATTTATATTTTTAGAAAATAATAAATACTACGTGAAGTTAGTTGAAATTTACATAAATTGTCTCGAATACAATGATTATAAAAAGTATATAATAATTCTATTATTTGTTATACCTTTGTAAGTTGAACAATGTTTTCTTTGGGATGGAGTAATACTAATACTTTACCAAAATTAAGATTTTCTCTTTCGTGTCACTTCTACTTATTAATAACTATATATATATTATTGTCAAGTTACCTTCTTTTTTTTTTTTAAAAAAAAAAAAAAACTTAAGCTGCTCTTTGCGTATAAAATATTATTTGTGAGAATTTTATTATTTATTCTTGCTGCCAAATAGTTGGAGTATTACAACAGGTAATTGATTGAGGAGGATAAAATATGCCCTAGAACAAGTTATTCCATCATATAATTAATTCTAAATAATGGTCAATTAAAGTTAAATACTACTTCTATTTTAAGTTTAAACCAAATGGAATTAAATATTGACTAAATTGGTAATTTTTTATTTTGCTAAAACTTGAACAAGTTTAACAAGAAAAGAAATGACAACATTCCTGCCAAACAATTTGTTTCGTACATAATCAAAATATACCATAAAAGGATGTGGTGCCGATAATGTACTTGTTTTATTTAATCAAAAAATTTTAATTTGAGTTTTTAAATATAAAAGAAAATTCTTAGTAGAAAGCATATTTTCTTGAATAGACTCCTATCAATATGAATTAAAATAGATGTATTGAATTGAAAATTAAAAAAAAATTATATTACTTAATTATCCTTTTATTAGATCATGAATTTATTCTTTTCTTTGGTTTTTGTTTCCTTGTAGATTTGGACACAATTATAAGAAGAGTAATTGTATATTTACTTTTGAACATCTCAAGTTATGAATCATATATTTATACAAGATGTTATATTATTTTATATAAAATAAGGAAGAATAAACTTTGAAGTACTATATCACAAGTTTAATCACTACTAGAAATAGGTTGTAGTTTTTGTGGTTCATTAACTACTGATAAAAATTTTGTGATTTCTAATTAAGCATATTTAATTTTAAATTATTTGAAATATGCTTTTTAATTCATTTATAAATAGTTATTGACTTTCTGAATTATTATTCGTTTCACCATTTAATTACCTATGAACTATATTAAGCTTGTATTAATTCTTACTTCATATTTGTAGGCACTACGGTACTAAAAGCAATCAAATGTAAAATAATTTTCTCAATTAAGTAACCATTTAATCAATTACGTACTTAATATGTTGAATCATATATCACGAAAATCTAAATCAAAATCTACTCATAACTTAGAAATTTGACAAATTGTTACCGCATTAGTTTGAAATTTCATAGTTAATTTTTTTTTCAAAAAAATAATAATTTATTAAGTGTTTATCTAGTGCGATATAGATCTCTAATGAGATTTGTAAATTTTTCTTTTTTGGAGTTATTAATTTCTTAAATGATATAAATTTTTATGGTCTAAAATAATATAATAAATTATTATTAGCCCGAAAATTAAAATTGATCGTGATACGTAATTGAATTTATTCAACTGGTCAAATGTATACTCCCTATTATGTTCATTATTTGTTAATACTTTATTTTTCTAGTTATCACCTTATTAATTAGAGATTCTTGAAGTCCATATCTTAATTTTATTGATAGTCCACCTCAACAAATAGCACAATTCTTTAATGCTAAATGACACTTAAATTTTTATTTAGCTTCCTTATGGCCCGTTTGGATGGGCTTAATAAAAGCAGCTTTAAAAAAGTATTTTTAAAAGTGCTGAAACTTATTTTTAAAATAAGCAGTTATGCGTTTGGATAAAAGTGCTGAAGTTGTTATGCCAAACGTGAAAAGGGAAAAATAGAAGAAAAAGATGTTAGGGTTATATGGGTAATTTGGAGATTGTATAAAAATATTAAGGGAAAAAACATAAAAATATGGTCAACTTAAAACAGCTTATAAGCTAAAAAAAAAAAAAGCACCCCTACCCCAGCTTTTAACTTTTGGCTTAAAATAAATTTTTTTTAACTTAAAATAAGTTATTTTAAGTATTGCCAAACAGTTAAATAAGTCAAAAACCAACTTTAAGTCAGTTTGACCAGCTTTTAAGCTGAGCCAAAGAGGCTCTTAGTTAGTACTTTGCTTTGGCATATAATTGACTTTTACCTATACAACAAGCAACATAAATAAAACTAGCTAGAATATTTTACTTGGTCATTTCCAAAAGCACCTATATAACAAATATTTCAAAATTTATTGCTAATTAAAATCAAGTTAAAACATTATTTGATTTTAACTATATGATGTTTATGTATATGTTTTCAAAGCAGAAGTTAAATGTATGTGTGTTTCCGTGTATATGTAAGTACATCAATTGTATATGTGACCAACTAGATCCGATATATTTGTATGTATATGTCAAATATTTAATATCGTCTTTACTTAGAAAATATTCATTTTTAAAATTTTTTAAATACATAAATACGATCAGAAAAGTTTCTCATGAATTAAAGCATCCAACAACATATGATCTACTCACGTAAGAGCAGATTCTAATGTCGATATACAGATGATGATTAATTTAACTTTAATCTGTCCTTTTTTTTATATAAAAAAAAATGGCAATTTAGCTTTGTAATTAGTGCTTAATTCCAATAATTTCATTTGGACTTTCTTTATTTGGCTTATAACCCCAAATTAGCAAAGTGGTCTTCAAAAGCAACTACAAAAACCTTTTAGATTAGGGACAGAACCTATTTTTTTTTTCTTTTTACTTTTCCTTTCTTCTTTTTATAATTATTATCAAATCAAAAAAGCAATTAAACACTATGATGTTCCCTTTAATTTAAAAAATATAGTAGCAAAAACAATTATTTGTACTAATTACAACTTCTCACTCCAAACATTTGACATTTTATTAATTTTTAAATGACAATAATTTTCTTGCGATGTATTCACCATGTCATTAATCAAGAAAATACAAATGTGCACGTAGATCGAGGTTTTATTGTTGTCATTCATTATCAGCGAAAAAAATTAATGTATTTTTCACAAAAATAAAATAAAATAATTTTTTAGATAAATCTTGAATATCAGACTCGTTCGTTATATGTGTTGAATCACTAGTAGAAACAAAGTATATTCACAAAATAACAGATTAGCTATACGTCCTCCTTGAATTTATGCCGGAGACATCGGCAATGCAATGACTTATGTTATGGGATATATATGAGCTCTTTTAATTTATTCTAGCTAACACAAAAAAAAATTGTTAATTAAATTGAAAGTTTTCGATCTACATATTTAAATATTAACGTGTAAAATTGTTAGACGATGAAATTACACTAACCAAAAGTCCAAAACTTTTGATGTACGCAAAACCACAAGACATAAAATTGCTGATGGGGAGGCAAAAAATAAAAACATTACACCTTAATTTAAGCAAATAATATAATAACGTAACACCCAAATTTGTAGTCAAAAAGCTTATCATTTTGAATTCTTGTGTTTTCTTTTTTCTTTCATAAATGACAATATTGTTTTGGGACGTATCATCACTACCCAAACTTAAAATTCAGATATTTAGTTTGGATTATGGATTCAAATTTCATTTTTAAATATTTATCGACTTCAGAATTTGTACTACAAATTTTTGAAAACTCGAGATTTTTATGTCTTATATTCAATCCTGCATATTCATATTATATGTGTCAAATAGTAACAAGTTCAAAGTTTTAAGGTCTAATAGATTTGTACCATACAAACTATTCATGACAACATTAAGTACAATATGAAATTACGCGTTATGTGCGCAATGTTAATAGTTATATATTTTAAGAAGTAAATTATTAGGTGAATATGAAGTTCTTAATTGCTATGATTTACTGTAAAGGTACAAAAATTCGAAATATTGTAATCGATTAATGCTCGAATTTAGAAAATTCAATTCAATCATAACTTCTTTGAATTATAATTTCTACGATCCATAAACCAAAGTCCAAATCACATTTAATTCAATCGGCCTAAACACCCACACTAATCATCACATAGGACACTAAAATTGATTGTTTGCACTGTATAATCTTTTCTGAGCCCACTTATTAAACTCAATCCCTATTAACTTACTAGATTAAAATTTGCATTTAAAACGGTGAAACGACGTAATCTAAATAATAGCCTAGAAATATTCAATTGTGTACACGCATGCATATGTGTTGAGGTTCAGTTAAATTCAAGAAAATAAAATTCATCTGCTTTATTTTAATTGTCATAGATACATTTATGCTTTAGACTAGAATTATATACATTTACTATTGAAGACTTTTCAAAAATCATATTTATACAAGATAGATATTTGCTACGTACCCACAAATATTTGAAAAAAAGTAGCACTCTATATTCACTAAAATTTTGTAGCTAGTAGCTATCTTTGGTCCAGGCTCGAATAATTTGTCACATCTATGTATGTTCTCATGACATACAAAAGAAATTTTTTTGATGAAATCAGTTAAATTTTGTTCAATCTATTTGTTTTTTATTTGTTTAGTTTAAATTTTGAAAGTTCTAAAATAAAATAATAATTGATAATTTGATATGCCTATTTTATTAGAATAGTTCTATTAATTGATGATGTTTATAGATAGATCTTACTAAATATTGAATTTATACTAAAACATAAAATTAGTAGAAACACCGCTTTCACATTTTTAATCCAAATGTGATGTTTAACTGAATATGGCTAGTTAAAAGGAACTCATCTGCGCCGTTCTTCTACTTTGTCATCCTCGTTCTTCGGAATTGTTTTTAGCAAATTATATATCAAAACATTCAAAATAATGAAAGATATATATATAAAAAAAATTTGAAATTATTTAGAGGTGATTTTCAGTTGGGCATAATCGTATAGTCAGCGTATATTTTATGTATAGTTAATATATACTCTATACATAATTCAGTTATATTCAACTTTTTAAGTGTATCATAATGTATAATCAATATATAACTTATATCTAAGTAAGCTATGTATAGTCCGTATATTTTTATGAATTTCCACAATATATATTTAT
This sequence comes from Solanum lycopersicum, assembly GCF_036512215.1. Taxonomy (NCBI): domain Eukaryota; kingdom Viridiplantae; phylum Streptophyta; class Magnoliopsida; order Solanales; family Solanaceae; genus Solanum; species Solanum lycopersicum. The sequence continues at coordinate 64,750,511 of NC_090803.1, read as the reverse complement.
ATATATATATTCATTAATTTATTACATACATTTTTCTCTTCCATCTTGTTTAAAAACGACCCTACGAAGAAGAAAGAAAGAGCATGTGTGAAAGAAAAACGGAACAATTTCCAATTGAAGAGGTTGAAGCTCAGATTCTAAAATATTAAGAGGAATTCGTGTCTAAAATTTGAAACTGTTTAGAAAAGGTCTCGGATGTCTTTTGAAATTCGTCATTGAAGGCTTTGAAACTCAATTTTTTTAATAAATTTGACTTGCGGCAAACGTGAGTCGTTTTGAGTAAATACTATATCAAAAGAATCGAAACATTGAGAAGAGCTTATATCCAAAATTTGAAACTGTTTAGAGTAGATTAATTGGTCGAGATTGAAAAAGATTCAGCTCGTAAGGAAATTAGTCGGGATTGAAAAAAATTCAACTCGTAAGGAAATTGGTCGGGATTGAAAAAGGTTCAACTCCCTTATATATATCGTGTAATTTTTTGCCGAGAGTGTTCGGGTGAACACCCTGGACATTACATAGGTCCGCCCCTGTATATATTCATCATCCTGCTGTGACCTTTATCATATTGATTTGAATTATTTTTGTAACTTTAAAGTATAAAACTCCATCTCGAAAATAAATTATATTGCATCACAAGATTTGCATCTATAAAAATTCCAAAAATTGACACATGGAAATGATGTGTAATCATATCAAGTTTAATGATCTCGTTCATTAATATATCAAAAAATTTGCATGCCTTTTGATAATCACTAGTTTATCATCGAGAATGGCCAGGGGATTCTCTCAACTTGAAGGCATAGACTTTGAAGAAACCTTTAGCCCTGTGGTTAAAGCAACAACTATAAGGGTAGTTCTATCCATTGCTATCAGCTCAAGGTGGGAAGTTAGATAACTCGATGTCAAAACTGTCTTCCTTCATGGGCTCTTACAAGAGGAGATGTACATGAGTCAACCTCCTGGATTTATTGATTCCATGTATCCTCAACATGTGTGTTTACTTAAAAAGACGTTGTATGGTCTAAACAAGCACTAAGAGCCTGTTTTGATTGGTTTAACATGCATCTTTTACACCTTGTCTTCATTTGTAGTAAGGTAGAGTCTTCATTATTTACATTGTAATCTCACAAAGGCATCATATTTCTCTTGTTATATGTGGATGATATTATTATCACAGGTAGCAACGCATCGCATGTCTCAAAATTGGTTCGACAACTTGGAAAAAAATTTGCAATAAAAGATCTTGGCCCTTTACACTTCTTTCTTAGAATTGAGGTTAAGTATTTTGATGGGGTATCCACTTAAGCAAGAGTAAGTATGCTGCAGGGCTGCTAGACCAGACTGAAATGACTTTTGCAAAAGCTGTAGCCCTTCCTTTGGCTCCAAATGATGGCCTACATGAAGCTGTAGGAAGCCTGGTTGAAGCATTGTTTTATATAATGATAGTAGGGAGCCTTCAATACTTGACTCTCACAAGACCGGATATTACTCATGATGTGAATCTAGCAAGCCAATTTATGCGAAATTCGAATAATGGACATCTTCAAGGTGTAAAAAGGATTCTCAGGTACATCAAAGACACTTTGCACTTTGGACTTAGACTTATTTCACAATCACCATATAGGTTGTATGGATACTTAGATGCTGATTGGGGAGGTTGTATCACAACTAAGAGATCAACTACATGCTATAGCATCTACCTAGGTGCAAATTGTATTTCTTGGACCACCAAGAAACAGTCCACAGTTGCTCGCTCAAGTGCTGAAGCTGAGTATAGAGCACTTGTCTTTATTGCCTCAGAGATGACATGGATCATAAATCTACTTCATGACCTTGGGGTATTTCTTCGATCTGTACCTACATTGTTGTGACAACATGAGTGCTTATACATTACAGTTAATCCAGTTATGCATGATAGAACTAAACACGTTGAAATGGACTATCATTTTGTTCGTGAGAAGGTGGCCAGAAGACAACTTGTTACTCAGTTTGTGAGGTCTAAGGATCAACTAGTAGATATTCATACAAAAGCATTAACCAAACAGGTTTTTGCTGAGTTTCACCACAAGCTAGGAGTTATAGTCACTCCACTCACTAGCTTGAGGGGAAGTGTTGAAAGGAGCTGATGGAACGTGTCAAAGTAACAGGTTCGGTGGAACAGGTTCGATGAAGCTGTCTAATGAGTTAGAGTTTGAGTTAAACTATAGACTAGATTACTAAATCCTAATTTATGTACAAGTCTATACTTGGTACGACTAAAGCTGATATAGTTGACTAGGATAAGGTGTAAATAATATACTTGTGTTGTATTAGGATTCCTAGTATAGCTAGTATAGGACTCTTCTATAATTCCTAGTGTAGCTAGTATAGGACTCTTCTATAATTCCTTGTGTAGCTAGTATAAGACTTTTCTCCTATATAAAGAGCATGTAACTCAATCATTAAATCATCAATACAATCCTTGATTCTTTAAATATACGTGAGAACTCTACAAACAACAATTAAGGAATATTTTACGTGATAATATTTGAGAGTTAATATCCTAAAAAGTTACTCAGCTATTAGAATTGATATAGCAAAATCATTAAACTTTGTTTTGTATCAGAAAAATCACTCAAACTTAAGGTTTTTATCTTTCAAAATCACTCAATCAAATGCATAAATAAATAAAATTAAAGAAAAATCACTCAAATTAAGGTTTGTATGTATTGAAGCATAAAATGCATAAATAAATAAAATTAAGGAAAAATCCATTACACCTCTTTTCGCTTTCTTTATCTATTTCCACACAAAAAATCTCATAAAAAAAGGCCCTCAGAAGATTCTTTAATATCGTTCATGTTAAAATCTTTTAAACAATGTAATCACATGAATGGATGACTAAATTTGTATAAGATAATATTAATAACGTTACAATTTCACTTTTGAATAAGAATTTAGACTTGTCCGAATAATTGTTGGTAAAAGTTGGAGTCAGAGATTTCATTTTAGCATGCATATCTATTCATAAAATGTGTTTACTCTTTTTTCTTTTCATAATATTTAGGCAAATTAAACCTTCATACTTTGTAAGAACTCTAATAACAAATTCATTATTGAAGAAAAATAACATGAATACTCAGAAACAATTTTTTGAGGGTCTCTTTTTGGTGAATTAATTAAAGAAACAGACAAAAAGAAGAAGATGTTTTATAAAAGAAATGGAGATATGAAAAATTAACAGAAAATCCAAATTCATACATTATAATTGCACAAAATAAACTGTAAATTTTTTCCGAGGGTACATAACGAAATCCCAAAAGAAAAGCACGAGTTATTGACACAGTCCATGTTCATAATCAACAACAACTGGCAGATCTGCTAACAAAGGGGTTGAGTCGAGCTCAACATTTATATCTTTCGGGCAAGCTTGGTGTGCTCAACATTTTGCACCCTTCAGCTTGAGGGGAAATGTTGAAAATCATGTAATTCTATTAGCTTTACTATCCTAAAATTAATTAGGTTCAAGTTAGTTAAAACTGTTGCACAGTAACTTTCCATTTTTTAGTTAATTAGCTTAGTGTAGTTATTTGTTACTTTGCTAGTTAGTTATCTCAATTAATGTGTAGTTAGTTACCTTTCATACATCGAGTTAGAATGCTATATAAGATAGCATGAGGCTTCATTGTAATTAGATCAATCAATTTTCCACTTCACAAGTTCAACACAATTTCTCTTCGTTTTCTTCTTCTTGTCCAGATTCATGGAGTCTCCAAATCTCTACTGCGATGAGTCTTTTGAACCGATAGATTCTCCTATTGACCTCTCGTCTAAAGAAGTCACGGATGCTACTGCTGGTGGTGAAGTCCTTGAAGATAAAGATAGGTTTGTTGCACCGATAGATCCTATTGACCTCTCGTGTAAAAAGGTTAAAGATGCTGCTGCTGGTGAACATGAAAATGTTCTTGAAGATAAAGAAAAGGTTCTTTCACTGATATTGACCTCTCGTGTGAAGAAGTTATAGATGATGCTGTTGGTAAACATGAAATAGTTCTTGAAGATGAAGATGGGGTTTTCGAAGCGCTACCAATTTTGAATCATCCGGCCTATGCTGTCCATCCTGAAATTTCACAATTGGACGAAGACAATTTCTTCGAAATGAAGCTTCGTAATGAGATGGAAGATCATGTAAAAGACCGCATTATTTCTGATCCCAGGATGATGGTTGAACATGTTTTCCAGGTAACTAATTTGTTTGGTTAGGCGCTCTGTTTGATGAATTCTGGTTAATTTTCTTTCTTGTTTTTCTCTGTTTAGTTGGGAGAAAAATTGAAATTACAGAAGGAGAATGTCTACATTGCTGTTCAACTCGTTAATAAGTCACTTCTTGTTGGTCCAGTCAGAGTAAGTTTAAGCAATTACCGAAATCACCTTTTCAATTTTATATTTGTTGAAGGAATCATCACCATTTGTATTCAACAGACCAGTCGACATCTAAAAGAGAGAGAAGTGAAGATTCTACAGACAAGTCTACGTCTAAAAGAGTGAAAACTGATGGGTGAATCATTGTAGTTCTATCTGGCTACATAGTTTTGTTTCTGAATTCACTTGCTTGCCATCCACAAGTATAATCTCTTGTAAAGTTCCACAGGTATACAACCACTAATAATACTCATATTCTCGTGCAGAGTTTCACATGTATAAAACCACTAATAATACTCATTTTTGTTATTAGAGTTGTTTGACATTTGCTTTGCTATATCTCTGTTTTCAATTTGTTGGAAATTTGACTTGTGGTGTTCTTGTCTCTACGTAAGTAGCTCTTTTTGTTATACTCCTCTTTACAATTTTGTACTACTACTTTTTTTCATTGTTATCGTACAAATAAGGCTTCGCTTTGAATTTCTCTAATCAGTGAAGAAACACAACTTTTTATAACATAATTACCTGCTAATGGAATTAGTTTGATTATTATTAGTGGAATGAAGTTAAAAATTCCGATTGACACTTTAGACTTACACTAGTACTACTCTCGCATTTTACGATTTGCTGAGGGTTGTCTAATAAGTTGCTCCTTCGTAAATAGCTTAATCAACAGTACTTGTAATCATATTAACGGTATAGAGATATCATTGCAAAATTCACATTTTAAACCAGATTTCTTAGGCTTAAAACCTGAACCCTAGTTGTGAATAAGGCAGTAGGATCCATTCCACCATTAGTTTCATCCTGCAGCACCAAATAGCATAGGCTTGATTAACATCAAAATCTGGCTCCTAGCCATCATTAAGTCCCATAAGAGCCTCCTTTAGTATTGAAGATGTGCAGGCAGCATAGTCTTTACATTTAACACAATTACAACACAGAGGAGGCATTAATGAGTCATATTCATCCCATAGGTCCTTCAGTATCCAGATTCTGAGAGAGTAAAAATCGACCTGTGTAATGGAGATGTTGTAACCTTGTCTCTCGTAAATCGTCCCAAATCTCACTAATCAGATCACGGCTGACATTGTGCATGATCCACGATTTGACTACAACATTACAACGATCCCAAAGCAACTCATAGTCCTTATCACGTGTAATAGATCCATCCACAAAGCCCAACTATTTCAAGTGATGCATAGCTTCACGCCATTACAGGCATGCCAATAGACATCAAACTGGGAGCATCAGATAGCGTGCAAAAACAGAGGGTGATGATAGTCAATTCCAAATGCATCCTTAGATCGAAGACAGGAGCTCGAATTTGAGTATCAATGGCAACTCCATCAACATTAATCGTGACAATGGATTTGGAGCAAAATCAAGCAATTACACAAACAACTCAGAGAAATCTCTCGATTTACTCCTTAATGCTCTGATAGAACTGAAATTTACCATGAAAACTGTTTGAAGAGATGAAGTAAATAAGAGGAATTGCAATGAAGATTTAGATGTTATTTCTGATATTTTGCATTGATGGTTTGCTTCTGTACACTAGCTAGTATATTTATACATAAATAAACAACTAATGAGTTCATGCTATTTATTAAACCATGTATTTGTAGTATTATTACTTGTCCAATCATGTATTTGTGATACGTAGCCTATTTGAAACAAAATGATCAATACTATTTAAAGGTATATGAGCTTCTGTTTACGTACATGTATATGATAATGTCATGTTCGACCCATATAGTTAAATTGATTGGGTTGTATTGTTGTGGTGAAAAGGGCGACACTAAAATCAACTATGTCACCACGGGCCTGGGCGAAATCTAGTAAATTTTAGAGAAGTGAGTTTTATATATAATCAATAAATTATATTACATGAGTAGGAAAATTACGTAATTATACAACTTGAAAAAACATAATTTCTAAAAGTCTCTACTATTTGAATTAATACAAAATCCCTTTTTTTCCTTTCTCTCTTTAACATCCCTTTTTTTTTTCCAGATATACACAACTCATATACAATACATCCATGAGTCCTGAAAATTTTCAAGATTATTGTAATTTGAAAACCTTTTTCACTTTTCAGGATAAAACGTAATTGATGCCCAAATTGTTGATATTGGTGTGCTTGATACATTATTTAATGGAGCACTAGTTTGTCAAAACAACTTTATTTTTAATAGAAGTTAGGAGTAATATTTTTTACCCTTCATTATATTTTTGCCAAGGGGTTAGACGTTGATTTTTACAAAACATCACTGCTATACCCCAAATAGCCTGAAATCCTTTAGTCATCAATAAATTAGAGTTTTTCGTCAAAAACATCATTTAATTATACCACATATTTAAACTACATCGTTAAAGTATCATTTATAGCAGAAAACATCCTTTAACTATACTCTAAACTTAAAATATATACTTAAAGTATCAATCTTACCATAAAACATTCTTCAAATATTTTAAAGAGAGCAATTTTCATCCTTCTACTTGAATATCTAGTAGAACTATCCGATATATCCCACAAAAATTATGTCGTCCCTTCCTAATTATTATTCTTAAATATGCAAAGAATATTATCGTAAACTTTTTCGTAATTGAGTTAAGAATTATGCAAACTTTTAATTTGACCGTTTTTTAAATTCATTTTTCATGTAATTTTAATTAAAAATATTATTAGTTTAAATATGTTTCTTTCTCAATTGAATATGTTAAAAGCGACATTTGTTGGAGACTTCCGCTTCTAATAATGTAGAATAAAACTCAAATACAAAACATAATCAATATTTTGATCACTTCAATATTAGATTGACCTAAAAATCTATTGAATTATTTGGTTAAGAAAAAAATAAAAATAATTAATCTCCAACTTCATTCGATTACGAAAAAGGCAAATTATGTATGAGCACATCTTTCAATCATTTTTAGTTTCTATAAACAACAATGTCTAAGATTTTTTATATTTTCCAAGAACTTATTGTAGCAAGTAATGAAATTATGCAGAATGACTTTTGTTGATAATCACGTTAATTATTCATGTTTTCGTAAAATCCATTAATTTTTTTGACAATATCTAACAAAAGGATGAAAGTTGTTCATTTATAAATACTTAAAGGATGTTTTTTGTTAAAAATGATACTTTAAGGATGTAGTTTAAATTTTAGATATAGTTAAAGGATGTTTTCTGCTAGAAATGATATTTTAAGAATGTAGTTTAAGTTTTGGTATAGTTAAAGAATGTTTTTGGTCAAAAACTCCAATAAATTACAACAAACGGAGATTCTTTTATCTGAATTGCATAGTAAATAAACAGAGATATACAGCAAGAATTAAATAAATTCTAGAAAAAAAGTAAGTCAAGATGATGATGGAATTAAAATGAGGTTAACCCCTGGTGGCAACTTCCTTTCAAGCCGCTTGCTCTGCTTATGGAATAATGCCAAACTCTTACCCTTGTAGTAGTAAAAGGTAGGCTGAAGAATGATTTTGTTAAGAGAGCATCTTCCAATTTCAAGCAAATGCAACGCAAGTTTATAATCACTTCTACCTCCTGTAAAACCAATCAACTTCACCTCTTTGAGATGTTTGTGGACGAAACGAGTACACAATCGAGCTGAACTTTCATGATGACACTGAGTAGCGATAGTCTGCAAAATAACCTCCAATTTAGGACCAAATATGAGGACTTTAAACCTCTGCACAAGTAGCAGAAACAGGTTACATTACCTCATTTGAGACAAACGTGTATCCTATCTGCCTCAATAGAAAGAAAGAAGAAAAAACAATGAGTGAGAAACCAAATAGTTCAACAACGCATAATGCTGGACACACACTCAAACTCAAACTCAGCTGACAAAGTGAACACCTCAACTTTGTCTGAACTGATAACCACAACTAATCACTCCAACTCATCTCCATTGTGTCCCGTAGACACCAGATGGTAATGTAACAAATAAATTTTGGAGGTTTCCAAATAATCACTTTGTAAGTTGGAGTGTTGACGAGTTAAGATGTCTGAATGTGCTAACTCAAAATTGAAGTGTGTATTCATGTATTATGCTGCTGGAAAACTGCCATAAATAATATAGAGAAGAGTCCATGTATTAAAGGAGTACTAATATAGCTCCTTAAAGAGAAGGGCTCAGGACATCATTGCCAGCGGCCGCGTAGAATATAAATGATATGAATTGCGAGCAAAGATGATATATTTACCTGGGCTGTGAATCTAGACAGCAAAGGACATGCCTTGGTAAAAAAAGTGAAGAAGACTAAGCTTTCACCAGCTCTTAACTTGATGTCCAACTCCAACTTCCTTAGATTGTCCAGTCTTATATAGATATTAGCAATTCAATGTTTTTAATGGTCGATTGGTAGGCTGCATTAGAAGAATTAGTCCATGGATTATGTAAGGTGTTATTTAGTACCATATTTGGTAAGAATTTGGGCCTATGTATAACTAATACATGAATTAGTTATACATCCTACATGATATTATAGAGTTAATACCTCAGATTGTCACTCAACTATGCACTCTTTTCTCAGAAAGTCACTCAACTTTCAATTTTCATTCAAAAGTCATTCAACTATGCACTTCTTTCTCAGAGTGGATAGTTGAGTGACTTTTGAGTTAAAATTCAAAGTTGAGTGACTTTCTAAGAAAGAAGTGCATAGTTGAGTGACTTTTGATTGAAAATTGAAAGTTGAGTGACTTTCTGAGAGAAGAGTGCATAGTTGAGTGACCATATGAGGTATTAACTCTGATATTATAACATGTATTACTAATACCTTCTTCTTGGAGGTATTAGTAATACATAGGATATAATACCATGAGATAAGCCTATGTAAAGATAAAAATATCCCTCAAATCATTTTAATTCTTTTGTTTATTTTCTTGATTTTGTAATTTATACCTGTACTAATAAATTTATTTAAATAAATTAGCTTACAATTATTTAGAGAAAGTTGTTTTTAATAATAAATTCAATACAAATTTGAAATGTGAGTTGTATATCTGTATATGAAGTTTATATATATATATATATATATATATATATATATATATATGTTTGCTTGTTTTTTTAATTATTTGTATTTTAAGCAATTTAAAAAATTTACATACATATTAAAACCACAACTAAATTGTTCTTCTCACAGCTAGTTAAAAAATAATATTGTCCGACAATTATCTATCTTGACCCAATTACATAATAATTGAAGGGTATAATTGAAAAGAACCTTTTTATAGAGTTATAATTCAAACACAAGATGAAGTGGGAAAAAATCACTTGATAAAAATAAACCCTGCATTACTAATCCATGACTACTAATCTTTGCATTACTAATTCCTATATTATTAATCCCTGCATTATTAATTTTTGTACCAAACGACCCCTTAATGCATGCATTAACTCAATTAAAGACTTAATTGCCCCTCAATACCTTTTTTATATCTTTGTCACCATAATAGTGAAGAGTGTCTTTGTAAATAATTTTTCTAATGCAATGCATTCTAGTTATAGTGCATCAAACCAAAAATGCATAAATATAATCTATGTATAATTAATGCAAGCATAACTATGAATTGTTAAAGTAAGCATTATTAATACACTCTATTTTGTATTATATAATATACTCTACCAACAATGTAAAGCTAAACTAATCAAAATTTATTTTAAATATCAAACATCGAGTGCTTATTATTTGATTAATCTCCCTTTATAAGTTCAAAATCAACTTTTGTGACATATTTTGAGTTAAAAGCTAAAGTAAAATACGTGCAAGCATAGATTCAAAATATATAATACTACAACGATCAATTATACTAAATTGCGTATAATAATCAAATATCATCATATAAAATACTCTTTACTTGTGTTTTAATTAAGGTTTTACGCCACCATTATAAAGAAGAGATAAAGTTTTTATATTTATAACTAAAAGTATTTATTTTGATTACTCTCTATCAATCTTAACGGCTTACAATTAATACTTCATTAATCACAACGTTATAATAAATCTGAAAAGATGAGTAAATTATCAGTTTAAACTACTCTATCAAATATATTTTAAAATAAGTCCAATTTATCAAATAAATCCATAATTAATATCAATTAATATCAAAGGGAGTTTAGACCCGAGTACATTTTTCTTACAAGAAGATAAGTTAGAATTTTAATGATGGCAATACATGAAAAGACATGTATACAAAAATTAGTCTTTTTCTTAGTTTTCTCGATTAAATTTAATTTAAATTCTTACTTTATAAAAACAATAAATTGAAAAACAACACATTAGTCAAACATTTTTTTCTACTATATTCAAATTTAAAACCTCTAAATATTTAAATTAACAACACATACATATGATTCAATGAAATCAAATATTTATATTATAACAATAATAATAATATATATCTAATATAGTAGTAATATATATTGAGTATATATTATTAAATTTTAATGTGAACTGCAACGATAAATAAAAAATATATATATAAATTTTATTTCTATCTTTACGCTAAATTAATGCGACTCCGAATAAAAAGTAACGCGTAGGAACAAAGAATTGTAGTTTCATGTAGCTTTCCGATGCATGTCCTTTTCCCCCTTTTTCTCCTCCCAACCCACAAAATTTCATTAATTTCACCACCCAACTACCCTAATTTCTCACTTTTTGCTCTATATATATTATACTTTCTTCGTTCCGTATTATTTGTTATGTTGTATTTTTTAAAAATTAATTTAATTAATTTTCAAAACAATATTATTGTACTTTTTAAAAATTAATTTAATTAATTTTTAAAATTAAATTAAATCACATTAATTTGATATAAAAAATAGATATTCTAAAATTATAAAAAAATATTATAAAATTACAATTTTTTACATATTAATATGATAAAAAATATATTTTAAATTGTTAGTCAAAATTTTTTAAGTTTGACTCTAAAAATAGAATTTATAGAATTTATGACAAATAATAACGGACGAATGGAATGTATATATATATATGTAAAGGGTTTCTCTCAAAGCCACTTCCTTAAAAAACCCAATTTTTTCCTCCAATTTGTACAGGAAATATCGAAGAACAAACTAAGCCATGGGTGGAGGCAATGGACAGAAGGCAAAGATGGCTCGTGAGAAGAATATGGAAAAGATGAAAGGCCAAAAGGGTAGGGATATCTAAGTTTGTTTATAATTTTGGATTTTTTTTTCGAAGAAAGATTGGAGTTTTAGCTAATTATGGTGTATGTACAGGAAGCCAGCTTGAGGCTAACAAGAAGGCTATGAATATCCAGGTTTTTGTTGTTTCCACTTAAATTTATCTTCTTTCTTCATACCCAGTTCCTTTATCTGTAGAATTCTTTTCAACCAGCTGAAAATTTTATAATTTAGGGTTTCAATTGGGTTTTTTTTCTTCTATATATTTGTTTGGGGATACACCAAAGGGTTTTAACTAAGTTTTGGAGTTTTTAATTGGATATCTGGAGTTCTTGAAGTTTTTTGTTGTGTAGACTGATAATTTAGTCAGATCTCTGTGTCTACGAGCTAAAGGGGATGATTTTAGGTGCTGCAATTTGTTAATCTCTTGTTACTCTAATCTAATTGATCGGATGATGAAGAATCTGGATTATATAATTTGGAAAATTGATTTTGATATCTCGAACAAATAACAACAATATTATACACAGTTTAATCCTATGAGTGGGGTTTGGGGAGGATAGTGTGTACGCTGCGATACTCCTATCCTTGGAAAGGAAGTGTTCAAGTTCGTGTATAGATTTATTCTCTTAATATCTTGTTAATGAGTCTTTAATAGGATAATTATTTTCTTACAATTCTGACATTAGCTTTTAAAACATAACTGACCATTTGAGTAGTTTTTGTATTCAATTTGTGCAATTGTGACATATTTTTTAATAGCTTTGAATAGTGGTTTTTACATTGTTATGTATTTGGATGTTACAAGCTATTAGATGTGAAGCGTCTGTCCACTCCTTTGCCTAGGTATGCTCCTATGCATTGGCTTGGGAAGTGTGGAAAAAGTGGACGTAATCTTCTCCTTTATAATGTCATATACACGTCAAGATTAAAAAAGGAGAAAATTTTCATACCATTTTCGTGATTATTTTAGCAAGTAGCAAGTCCGAAATTTTCTTTGTTTTTATCAGAACAATATATGTTGAACAACTTGTTAGAAAGAGTACTTCATATAATATTCGGACACACTACCTTGTTTGCATAAATTATTTGATCTAGTTGAGCAGGAGAAAATTCATCGTGTTTTGAATCTCTTAGTATAAAGAGCAGAGAAATTATGTTTCTGCGATGATGTTTCACCTTTGGAACATCAGGGAAGTGTTAGGCAAAGTTACACGCAGGTGAATTAGAAATAGTAGCAGGAGACGTTTGTGCAAACAGGAAGACCACTGGTATTTCAGTAACAGTAGTAGATTGATTGTTTCCATGATCGGGGACAACAGAATAAAAGAAATATCCTTGAGAATATTGTAAAAACAATTGAATTAACAAGGAAATGGGAGGAACATCCTTTTAGCTTGAGATATGTACGGCACACCCTTTAGGATATTTGATCGATGAAGGTGTATCCCTCATGGCTTAACAAACTCTTCTAGTATAATTTATGATCAGAAAAAACAGAGAATAAACAAAAGAATCTCGCACTACAAAAGAAAAGGATCTCGCACTACAAAAAAAATCATTTTTCTAACATGTCTACATGCTATGCTACTGCCTCACAGCTATAAAGAGAAGCTGAAATAGGTGTCATCTGGAATATATTTTCCCCCATTCCAAACACATTAGTGGCAAAGTGAGTTTGTTTTGTTGAAGTTTTGAAAGATACAAAAGCTGAAGTCATGCTTGTTAAAGAGGGATAGATTGAGAAAAGTGAATTAGAGACACATGACGTATGTTTTTTGATTTAGATGTAAGAATAAATTGTGGGCGAGTCAACAATTGTGTACCTGTAAATGCAGAGGAAGATTCGTTGAACTCACCACCAAAAGAATTGCCTGCCTCTATGTCAAACTTTGAATCTCATGGTAACAAAGTTAGAAATTATCACAAACTAAATATCTTTGCTTTGCTGCGTGTTTTCGAAAGAAACTAGAGAAATATCTCTGTTGAAGTAAAATGAGTTGTTCTATTTTTTATATTCATAGAGAAGTTGTATATATTTCTCTTACAGAAAAACCGATCACATCCACCAGTTCTTTTTTTTAGTCATGTGGTGGTTTAGTTTTAGATAACTTAAATCTTTATCTCTGTCAACGGGTTGGGTCGGGTCAGCCCACACAGGAGATCCGATATCCAACAGTACTGTGCCATTTGGTATCTAGTTTTCAAGATTTTCTTCATGGAACTAGAACTTGGGATTTATTGCTCAGAAAATTAATGGTCCTCTGCCCAATCCAAGAACTATAATTCTTGCTGAACTGTTATCTATTTGTCCTGATTGTTGCTAGTTTTCAAATGCAGTGGAATAAGAAATAGGGCGGTAAACGAGGAAAACGGTTTCTAAACAATGTTATGCACTTGTTTTAGTGTGTGCTAATTGTCAAAAATGTAGTGTAATAAGAAACAAGATCATAAACAAGGAAAACAATCTCTAAACAATGTAATTCATCTGTCTAGTTTTTGCTACTTTGTCAGAAAACTAGACAGCAACAAGAAAGAAGCTATGCAAAACTGTTATCTAGTTATTTTGAAACAAAACCTGTTATCCATTTTTCTTAACATTTGCTAATTGTTAAATGCAGTGCAAGGTGTGCATGCAGACATTCATTTGCACCACTTCTGAAGTCAAGTGCAGAGAACATGCTGAGGCGAAGCATCCCAAATCTGATGTCTATGCATGTTTCCCTCATCTCAAGAAATGATTCACATTTCAGAGTCTGGGCTGATGGTTGTTTCCCAACTATGTTTCTAAATTCTGTTAACCATGATAAAGTTTGAATCTGTTCAAAAGTTGTTGCTCCGTTCTGCTTCAAACTGTTGATGGCACTTAGTTTGGAACTGTGTGAAATATATGTCTATAATAACTGCCTCCTTTTGGATTGATATATGCTATAGACTTGTCGAGCGTAATGCTTTACCTTCTCAATGCCTGATTGAGTATTTACTATTGCTTGTTTTAAACATCCACCACCAAATATTTGGTGGGGTAGAAGGTATCGTTTGTCCTTGACTAGAGGTTTTGGGTTTGAGGTCTGAGAATCGAGTTGCTTTTCATAGGGAGTTTTATGCCCCAAAGTAGAACCTTTTCGGCACGATTCTATGTTAATCGGGGTTGGAAAGCGGGCACCAGACACTGATGGGAAACCCATAAAGGGTTCTAATCATTTAGATTGTGATGTGATAGCATTCAAGTCTATCATTGTGGTCTGACCTTATCTTCTATGTCTTATCTTCTTTTTAAGTCTTCATTGAGGAAGAGAAGAAATCACTGCTGTATTGTTTTGGAAAAAGATTATAGTAGGAATGCTGATTGTTGGAAATCAGAGGTTTAACTGCCCATGTTCAAAACTGGAATCGAAGTTAGGTGCGAAATTTAAGTACGCTCAATTGGTTGACTATCTATAATTTCCAAACTCTAACTACTTATTTGCTAGAATATGACGTATATTATGAAACAAAAACAATTTTGTAACAAATTTAGTAGGAGTAGACATGATTTTCCCCCCAACGGATTCAAATTCTAGTAGAAGTAAATACTATAGGTTATCTTTTCCATTTATTCTAGTTTTGATGGATAAAGTTAGTTGATATTTGTTGGAAGTGAGAAGCAACATGTATTCGGTGAAATTAATTAAAGTACGCGCAAGACAAATTGGACACCATTGTCCTAGGCTTCTGATTTTACTTAATTGGTAATCACATAAAGCAGACGATATTTTAGTCAATTTGCATCAAGATCAAACTTTCTTCTTGCGTCCCTCCCTCACACCCCCAACCCCACCCCCACCCCAAGAAGCACACACTATAATATGAGGTAAATTTTAATTGACAGCGTGTTCAATCAAACGGATGATTTTCTCTCCGATTACAAACCCCATACTAACCCTATAAACTGAAAATTCATAACCCCAATTGTTATTTTCTTAAGCATCTCTTTGTACGTATTTTCAACTTCTTATCTGAACCAATAACGTATACGTTTCAAAATTAGTGACATTGAACCCACTTTAATTTGTATAAACAAATACGTAATTGTCTTGTAATTTAAAAGAAAATATTCTTTTTCACGTAACAATTTCTTATTACTGAAAAAGGGAAAGAAATTTTTAAAATCATTTTAAGTGCTTAAATTGATTTTCTTGTACCATACTATACTGATTGTGATGAATGAAAACAACACTACAATCACGTTAGCAAACTAAACATGTCTCTAGTAAGTAAGTCACACTTTAATTCTTCCAAATGTGGATTATTTTATTTGTAAAAATATATTCCTTCATCCATAAAATAAAGGTTGAAAATGAAAACAAAAATTAAATGCTAACAATTAGCTAGCATACTTCTGTTCAATTATGTACTGTAAATATCTTTCTAAAAAACAATACTATTTGTATAAAAATGAGTCAGTACCATTTGATAATTATTCAGTGAATGACAATAATTTCAATCCTGAACCAGAAACGCAGGATACAAAAAGTTTGATAAGAAACTGACTAAACTAACGGAGTATAAGTATCTTTTACTTTCAATCTTAATATTATGAGTCCGAGTAATTAAAAAAAAACCGGAATCTCTAGGAAGAAAGGAGAGAAAAACTTCATAGGTCTCCAAGCAAAGGTTAACCATCTCATCAAAAATTAAACTTTATAATAAAAGCTTAACTTTATTTTTTAACTAACTCCGACTTAGACCCCTCGTGAGTCTTGCCATAAACAAAATGTTTGACATAACTCAAATTGTGTCGATAAAGGATATCATTATTCACACACAAAAAAAAATTGCATATGTAACTGCATGTTGCAACGCCTAATCAGTGACCATGAACTGCATGAGTATGGGCGGAGTTACAAAGGGGCACAAGTTTCATATACATTTGCTTTTTTGAATTTCGTGAAAATTCTGATTCTATCGCTGCTTCGAAAGGCAATATTATACAATTTTTTTAAAGTAAAAATCAGTTGCATGATAAGAGAAGTTAATCGGATGGTAATATTCTATTCAGAATAACAAAAAGGTCAAAGCTCGTAGCGAGAAAAAACCGATTGCACATATATTTTTATTTACATGCCTAAACTGCGATTCCGATGACTATTTTACACTGATTTTCCCCAAATTTTCGATCGTCATAAAGCCAAAAAAACAGATAGAAAAATTCGATCCAAAACAATTTACATACTTACAGTGAGTTAAAATCACTCGATTTTCACTTATCTTTACCGCTAGCGAGGGTGGTGCTGAGGAAGCCGGAACCGAAACTGCGACGCCGGAGATCTAACAGCAACGCCGTGCCAACATATACCACCTCTACACAACTCATCGGAATGATGACGTGGCTGATTCCGATTCAGAGTAAGATGACGATCGCGTGTCAAAGCACACCTAGTAACCTTACGTGACACATCCCACGTCAAACTCAAAATCAACACAGTACCTACAACAGCTGTTGACACAATCAGCACAAAAACTCCGCCGTAGCTCCGTCCTGTCATCAATCCGTACGCCTTCATTGCCGCTATCACTAACAGGTACAACGTCGTTAAATTCCCCACTACAGTATCCGAAATCGCCATTTTTATCGGTCTTCTAAGATCAAAATCAAGTTGAAATTTTGGTAAAATTTTAGTCTAAAGTAGGTAGTGAACTGATATTAGAGGGTTTTAAAAGGGTATTATGGTATGGAGTGAGAATTACGAAATTTTGGATTTTGGGTTGGGGTAGGGGGTGGTGGGTGGGGGGGGGTGTAAGATAATGCTATGGGTTCTGAGCTTATCTTCTTTTTATTTTCAGTATTTTGAGGAAAGGGAAAGGTAGCAGTGTATCTGATTCAGTATTCCAACTATAGGAGACTCATCCATTGGCTCATAATTACTTTTTTTCGTTTTGCGTTACTCCTTTGTTTAAAAAAAAAAAAACCCTTATATATTTTCTAATCTGTTTAAAAAAATAATTTTTTATAATATTTTAATTTTTCACGTGACATATTTAAAATTATAAAATTTAAGAATATTTTAATACATTTGACATAACTTTAATTTAGAATCACAAAATTAAAATTTTTTCATTCTTTTATTAAATATCATTCTAAATCAAATTAAATCATATTTTTAAAAAGGAGGGATTACTTTTTTATACTTTTAAAATCGA
This sequence comes from Solanum lycopersicum, assembly GCF_036512215.1. NCBI lineage: Eukaryota > Viridiplantae > Streptophyta > Magnoliopsida > Solanales > Solanaceae > Solanum > Solanum lycopersicum. The sequence continues at coordinate 64,732,752 of NC_090803.1, read as the reverse complement.
GGTAGCAGTGCTAGCTAACTTTCAAATAACATGTTTACTAATATTCTATTTATTTTTATTTACTTGTCAAATATTTTTAATTTGATTTTCCTTTCTACTTATCATTTTTAATAGATAAACAAAGGATGATTTTCTTTTTTCTATTATATTTTTAATTTATTTACACTGAGTTAAGGTCTTTAAAAAATATTACGAGTATATTGATTATTATTTTCTCAAACAAGTGTGACAAATTAAAAAATTGACTAGTAAATAAACACGGAGGAAGTAGTAAATATCTTTAGGTTAAAATAATAAATTTTCATTTTAATTACTCTTTAAAATTTTTAATTCATATTAAATTAGATAAATAAATTGAAACGAGAAATTATTAAAAATTGTCACCATCCAAAAATACGAAGACGTGTGTCTAAAATGTGGGCATTGTGGGTATTATGTAAACGTGGCGGCACAACATTCCTTATTGCCACTTTAAAGACAACCCATTATGTCGTCATTTCATGCTTGACTTACTTGCAACGCAGTACAAGCTTTAATTTTTCTCTATATTAGCATAAATTTATAGCCGTTCGAATTTGTGATTATCGTCTATAAATATCATGAAAATAATTTTTCTTATTATTCAATTTTCTTGATATTATGGATGTAATTTTTTTTGTTGGGTTTTGTTAAGGGGGTCTTAATGAGGACATTGCTGTTGTGCTACGTTAAAGAATGTATTTATTCTTCTTAAGACAAATATATTTTATTTTTCTTAGACATGCACCTAATTCTGCCCAAAACTTCCTTTTTGGTTTTTTGGCTTTCGAGGATTGCGGTCCCGTAAAGTTTTGGTATATGCAACTTTAATATTATATTGAAATGTGTATCATACAAAGACAAAAGTAGTAGAGAAGTTTGTTACTGATGGGGCACTATCAAAATTAAATAATAGTAACTAGAAACAGCTCATCTTATTAAGCAGAAGATCTCCCATTTTCAAAAAAATCCTTTTCATCAATACGAAAAAGTTTTAGCGTTAACAGTAAAAATTACAAACTCTACTTGTGAGCAACACTGCTATTACGTTATTGTCAGTGGTGGTGGCGTTAAAAATTATTGTCACATCATTCTGTTCTTTACTTTAAATTTACTTTAAAAAGGTAAGGTATGAGTCTATTTGTTGTCATGACAATAACAACTTAACAAGTATAGCACATTACTATATAAACAAGTCAATCACACAAATATATTCAACTTTTAATTTGTCTTATGATGAAGAGTCTAAATAATTAAAGTGGGACCAATGGCCTACTGTTTTTATTATTTAGATTATATAAAAGACAAATAAAAGAACGAATGAATCATTTTCTTGTTCCCCCTTTTCTTTATTAAAAATTAAATAAAGCAGTTTTAGTCATGAAGAACCATAAAAAAAAATGGTTGGTGATGAGTGTCTCTTTTGTTGTTCCCCCTTTACATCATTCAACTTGTATTTGAAGTGAACTTTTTTGGTGTTAAAAGGGGAAATACAATTGTTTAACAAAGATTTGATAGTTTTCACCTACTCTAATCCAACTAAATTACTTTTACATGCAATCATCCAGAATGAAAAGGGCACAAGTTATCTAATAATCTCAGCAACATGAAACTGGGGTAAATAGTTTGTCATGATCATAAACAAGATTTACAAATTCTTATCAAAAGGAAAAAAAGAGGGCTAAAGATTTATGGTGCTTCTGGAAATCAGGATGATTCAGCTGATGAAGCATTGGAACGAGCTTTCTCATACAAGCGGTATATCAGTGTAGACTTAGACATTTGAGGTTCTCTTTCTAGGACGGCGATCACATCTTTTACAGTAATACTGCGAGCAATCCTAGTTTGTGTTATTATCCCTTGAGTTCTTACGGCTCTTCTCACAACACCTACAGAAAAGAGAGTAGTCCAAACAAATTAAGATCAAAGGTTACAGCAGCTAAATGGTTAAAACCTGAGTAACCACACTAAACAAGAAGAAATATCAACCAAATGTCCTGAAATCAACAAAGGAACGGTAATATCACACATTCCTGGATCATAAACACTTCCACATTAAAAAAAAAAAAAACTAATATTGTGCCGCAATCACAATAACTAGGGAGTAAAAGTGGATATGTGCGGTGTTGTTTATCTCTCAGTGCTAAGTGGGCACTCTACCACCTAAGCTACATCTATGTGATAAGTCAGCCGAACCCAATAGCTTTGACCTAGATGCTTTATATGCGTTAAGAAATCTGCTAAATATGTACAAGTATCAAATTTCAAGCCTGGTTATTAGTACTTGAGATTGGTGTTCTAGATTCCAAATACAATTTACATCATGGCTTTGCTTCTGGCTACATCCCCGGCTCAGGAGGAAACTCTGGAAACATCTAAGACGCTAAACTCTGAGCTTGCCACATTGGAAGGAAATTTATCACATTCAATGCTAGGATACTCTTTGCTGATCTAAATACATCTCATTCTAGTATTTTCAACCCAACCCGATCATCCCTCTTCCCATTTAGTTGCTGAATTCATTCTAGTAAGGATGTTTGGTGGTGGCATTTTTTTCTTAGATCATCTCAAATGAGAAAATTTCATTGAAATGCATCAAGAGGATACCAAAGTAACATCAGTTGAGGAGAAAAGGTAGCTCCTATACATTAACCTTTGGTTACTAGTGGTAATTCAAGGAGCTAAGAAAATCCATAAATTTATCTTAGATTATTCACATCTTCTATTTACACCAGCAAAAAGGACTACAGGCTTAACTTTGAAAAGAGGGGAAATGACACCCTCAAAACATATCTAAGATTTCTTTCAATCCAACTCCAAAAATGGCATGATGGTACCATTTTCATCTACCTCAGCGGATACGTGTTACTTTAATGGTATACGTCATTGCTCAGTTCATCCCGAAAAGCTTGAAAAGAATATACTCAGATGTCTCGGGCAGCTTGAAAATGGAGGAATAGATGGTTGATGTTTTCTGATTCTTGTAGACAGATGTAGCACCTGCTGCATAGAATTATTACCCTTTTTGCAAGGTTATCATGAGTTAAGCAAGAATCCAGGATTGCTAACCAACTAAAACAGGCTATCTTGTTGGAATACTTTCTAGACAAGTCACTAGAGTCACAATCCAGGAATATTGCTGTTGGAGCAGATCTTCTTTTAACGAGATTTAAGAAAATATGCACCAACCTGGCTGAAAATCCAAACAAATCTGTCCATTTTAAAAGTGTCAAATTGAGAACCCTTGCAATCTATCAAGAAAAAACTCCCAGCTAATCTGCCACCAAGTGCTTGATAAATTCCTTCTGCAGTGCAAATTCCAAAAGTTCCCTCCCTGCATTGGCTAACTGTGGCTTGGGACAGCACATTTAACTGGTATTGTCTTGGAAGTTTTTCCTGCAAAGTACTAATTCCCCAGCCATACTCTAAAATAGGCATGCTTGGAAAAATCTTCCCGAAGTCTGCTTATGTATTTTCAGGGGGCAACAATAAGACTATAAGAGTATACTTTAGTGTGTCAGAAGTCTTGCTCCCCGTGTTTAATTTTCACAATATATCTTCAGATTGAGTCTTCCTCATTGCAATACCCCCAGGACCGTTACATGAGCGAAGATTTATTATGACATGCAGATCCCTTGGTTCTAGGCACCCACAGAGGCAGAGACTGTCTAGGCTTTATTAATTTGGTCCAACTGACCAGATAATATTTTTGTTGAGAGCTGCCATACATCCATATCCTCCAAAAGAATGTTCCTTCTTATTTTATCAATTTGCTTCAACACTTTGTTTAATCATCTAAAAGGTCTAGTAATACTTGGTGTTATTACATATGAAGGAGATCTACAAGTAACTGACACCTCATCTAACAACAAAATTTTCTTAAAACATTTTGGGAAGGAAATATTTCAAATCATAACTTTGCATATTTTCAAATCTCTGAATATGCCTCGTATGGTAGTTTATGCAAAAGAAAAGCTAAACTATGATTTAAAACAATGTGATTTTCAGGATTATATCAACCATGCTAACCAAAGTCATGACTACTCTAAACACCATGAATATGAGAAACACCATTCATATTTAGAATGCTAGTCATATGAATCTCAAAATTAGGTCCAATAACGGATCATTATCATACCAGGTGGGGCTATTGCAGATGACTGGATCCTTTTCTCAGCTTCTTGGGGGTCCCTTGAGCTCCTTGGGGGAGCTGGTAAATTCTTCCTAGTCACATCTTTACCAGGCTGTGAACCAGAAGCCACATCACCTCCCCCTTCACGCTTTTGTCTTGCCTGCTCAGCCATTAATTGCCACTTTGACAACATGTCATCCCCTCCAACAGCAGCTCGAGCAGCAACATTTGCAGCTGTAGTTCGCATCTTATCATCTTCTTCCTTGTTTACCTGCAAAGATACAAACAGTTGGGAAGGATCAAAGTTAGTTATGAAAGAAATTACATTTGACACTTCTTTATGGATCTTAAAACTACCAAGGAAAACAGAAGTGTGAACAAGGGAGAGTATGTACCTTTATTGATTTCCCGCGACCCTCATCCTTCTCCTTATCACCGTCAACTCCAGTACTACCTTCAGGCTGATATCCAAGTCATTAAGTTAACAATTTTCCATATTGTCATTTTTTGGAGCAGATAACATAATATTCCATATGAACATTGACCAGTAGAAACTTAGTTGAAGAACGCTCAAAGTGGAAAGAAAGATAACTCACTTCATTTGCCTTTTGGAGTTTCTCCACATCAGCTTGTTTCCTTTCCCATTCTTCCCGGGCTTTTCGATTGATTGACATGATTTCTTCACGAACATCTGAGGTGACAATTGTTCTGTGTCTTGACTTCTCAATGTCAACTCTCTACAGAAAGAAGACCTCTATCTCAGGTTCATAAGAAGAATACTATAAGCTTTTCACAGAGACCAAGCAAAATATTAACCTGTTTTGACAGTCTGATGAGACTACTTATGAGTCCACGCATTCTTTCCTCCACACACTGGAAGTTGAAAGTTCAAAGTTCAGTGGCACAAGAATCTCCCAAAAAGAAGAGTCAAACAAACAGAAAAAGATCATATCTCACCAACGACAAGCACCGTTCGACATCACTGCTCATACTCTTTAAACCACATTTTGCCACTGTCAGACAGTATCAGGTAAGCAAGAAAACATGCAATTTAGTTAGGAAGCTGACATACTCTATCATGTATTATATAATAACAAGTTGCACATCAAAAACAAAGGGAAGATCTAAAAAAGGGATTTAACTGATTTCTGTCAATTTCTTCTGAAGTGGAATTTTCTGCAAAATCAACCTTTCCTCTTCTTCTTGCACAACTCGACGAGATGCTTCAGAAACTCGACTGTCCTCCTTGGGCCCAGAAAATAGTTGCTCTTCCTCTTCCTGTTTTTATGCATTACAAAAAAATATCAAACTACTTCCCAATACTTCTGATTAAATGCTTTAAACAACTAATGATGAGCACAATATACATTCCACTGTTGGGCATCGAAGAAGGTATTACCCTTAGATTAACCCCACTAACAGCAGTAACATCATTAAGTTGTTCAATGCTCTGATCTAGGAAACCTCCCGACACCTTTTGCTTCTTTCTGTGAAATGTGAAGGGATAAAACAATACAAAATGGAATCAATACAACACACAAAATATTGAGACACTATACCAGCAAAATATCATAGTAAAGGTGCTCAGAATAGTGTACCCCGAAGGTGGAGGTGAGGAACCTAGCGCATCAAGGGGCTTCTTCTGTCCAATGGAAGGCTTTTTCACAGGAGTCTTTCCGTTGTTTCCTAGCCCAAGCGGAGATGTCACAGAAAGTGTCCGAGAAGTTAACTGAAGTAACAAAAAGTGAAATAAGAAAAGTGACAGTGAGAAGCATGCATCTATAATCCACAACTTCAAACATAAGAAATAATGCAAGGAGTGTTATAAAAGGCGTGAGCGCGAGGCGAGGAATTTTATGCAGCATGGGGCGTGCGACATAAGCCCCGAAACACAGGGCGCAAGTCCCATTGATCTAACGGACGTACATCTCATGTATATTTAATTTTTTAATTTTATAAGCAAGTAAAATTTTATTTTACAAATAAGTTTTAATAAATAGCCAATAGTATAGGGAAAAATAATCTTTAAAATGAAATTATCGTCCATCTTCACATTTACTAGTCCTTACACTCTCAATTAATATTCGCACGGATTATTATTTATATATCTTAAAGAAGAAAAGGATAAAGAGTGTAGAAGAAATTAAAAAAATGAATAAAGTTGTCTCAGGAACATAGTGCTATGAAAGCTATATCCTATCAATTTCAGACACAATTATCTAAAAAACTATTTACAATAATGTCATTTTCTATGAGAGTTTATTTATCCATTTTAGCAAAAATCACTACAACATGATAAAACACGATAGCATAAAATATAAGTATCATCACAGCAAACATAAAATATATGATTTAAACAAAAACGGTTTTAAAAAAAATAACGCTTGGGGCGTATGTTTAACACCTAGGATTTAGGTTTTTATGCTCGAGACTTATGCCCCAAAATTTTAGGATTTACGCCCTATTGATGTAACGCCTTCAATTTGCGACCCGGAGTGTTTTTGGTACGCCGCACCCGACTCACCCCAAAAACATTTTTGAGAACACTGAATGCAAGACAAAATATAAATATTTTAGCAAGCTCAAGAGACATGCAATCAAAAATATTGTAAGTGAGAAATAAGATATACGATGACTACCAAAGTGCTGCCAGAAACAGATCTCATGTTGCCAAAAACTTTCTGCGTTCACTTTGACCCTCTGCAGTGAGGGCTTTGTGGGAAAAAATCTGTACTTTCTACTTTAACCAGTCGTATATTTCTGTTTAAATGCCATTGGTTTTCTTTCAAAAAACAGAAAGAGAGAAAATACTCCTATAGAAGAACAACTAACAGTTCAGGTCGGGTTTCTACCATAGAGTCCATTATCCTAAAGATAAAAAATGATGAAATGTATTTATCTTTGTTAAATGTAATAGCATAAAACGATTGCTTCCCTCCTTGTTAACTTGAAGAATACATATTACAAATTCTGAAATATGTTAAAGTGGACTTAATGGCATCAACCTGTACTACCATATTGCAGCTCTCTTCAAAGCTATTTCCTCATCATTTTGAGATGGAAGATAAAATACTTACTACAAGTTAAGATTTGAACAGTTTTTCAAAGTAATGCTTTTGTTTTTAGTTCCATTATGATAAAATGATTAGAAAGTGTTTGTCCATTCTTGAAGGTAGGAATGAGTTCCATGATATCGTGTTGATGAACAAATGTAAGACCAAGCTGTTATGGCGGTAACACGGCTCTAAAAAGTTATAAGAACAGAAATAAGAATTATTTAAGTTACCAAAAATAATAAGGATAAAGTGGATTAGGAGCCTGTTTGGATGGGCTTATAAGCCAAATGTCATAAGTTAGAATTTATAACTAAGTGCCACAAAAAGTGGCATGCTTCACCTGGCTAGCCAATGAAGCAGTTCTGACATTGGACAATGTGGCCAAGAGAGGTACATATCTATGCAACAGATGCTCCTTATGTGGTAAGGATACAGAGACTGTAAAACACCTCTTTCTACACTGCAATTTCACTGTTAAACTGTGACAGATTTTCCTTAATCTCAGAGGCATTTCCTGGAGTGTGCCTAGTAAGATTGCTGAGACTCTTCAGTTGGGAGTTGGGAGGAAGCTGGAGTTGGGGCATAAACAGAAAGATAGAGGATAATACCTGCTTGTATATGGTGGACTATATGGAGAGAGAGAAATGATAGATGTTCTGGAAATAGGGAAAACAACCTTCAGGAAGTCAAGCTTAAATATATTTTGTTGTTCTGTTTTTGGTGTACAATGTCTACTCCAACGAGACTGAGTCAATCATACATGGTTTAGGGTCCATCTAGTTCCTGGTTTAGCATTGGAAGGACTTTAATCTTTTTCTTGTTTTTGTAAATATGGTTTTTCAGTACTACCTATGTACTGACTGAAATACAATGTTATTAGTGTAAAAAAAAAAAAGAATTTCTAACTAATGGATTTTGGCTTATTTTTGTTTTTGGCTTAAAAGCACTTTTTTGTTTTATCCAAACACTACAAAAACTGCATAAAAGTTATTTAGGCTTAAAAACACCTAACATAAGCCAATCCAAACAGGCTCAAAGTTAGAGAAAATGAATGCAAGATTGAAAACCAAATTTAGCAAAAGAATAAACAAGTCAACAATTGCTTCAAAGTGATAGAGATCTGTCTTTTTACAAATGTTTTGGATTGAAAGAAAGAATAAGATAGAAAGGAAGACCATGTGGAAGAAAGAAGGAGAGCTGAAAGAGGGATTTTATAAGATATTGGATAAATAATGAGGGAGAAAAATGGATTGTTGTTACTTGATGCCAGCCCTTAATGAAGTATTTCAACTGTTAGTAAGATTGTATTTTTTTTTTTTTGGCACTAAAGGATTCTCATTAAAAGAGGTCAGCTTCTCTCATTTTCTGCTCACTTTTGGACAGATATAAACTTTATCACTTGTTCATAACCTTATTCCTCCCTCTCTTCCCTTCTCCCTTCCTATCACTCCGTAAAATCAATTCAAAAGCAAAAAGTGAACTCTACCCTCTCCATTTTTCCCTTCTCCTTTTCCTGAAGGTGTAGTCATAGGGACGAATCCCTGAGGTCCGTAGGGCCAAAGTAGACAGTACATTCATAATCTTGGGTAGTGACATGAGCAGCTTTTCTGTAAAACATAGAGAGTTCTCACATCGACAAGCTTTTCAAATTTCTTTTCTAGAGGAGTTTCATAAGTTATAGTTCAATAATGAAACAGTCAATTCATAGAGCAGAGGGGGAAAAGTCAGCCAAAAAATACTGACACAGATTTTTTTTTTTAAAAAAATGCATTTCTAGAAATATATCTATGTATAAATATAAATACATATATGTATGTACGTATGCATGCATGTATAAAAAGACATGCTCTTATACTTCTACAATATATGATATATCCTCACTTCAGAAGTCAATAAATCAAGTCAGGATGAAAAGTTGCAAACCAAGAAAATTACCAATGTGCTAGTGTCCATATGAGATGACATGGAAGACGAGGCTGAATTTGAAGGTTTCATGCTAGTCGTTGATGATAAACCAATTCTGGAGGTCTGTTCAATAGATTCATCCCTTGAACTTTCCGAAGTGGAATTTCCTTGATCCACTTGAACAGAGGAGAAGGGCGATAACTGGGATCTTTGTAGCTGGTCATGGAAATGATCAATTGGTTCAGGCTTTGGATTGGTCATTGGTGATGAAAGAATGCTTTTCTGCTCTTTATTGGCAGAGGGTTGCCACTGCACTGAGGTCTGCTGGATTCTTGAAGTACTTGACATATTAAGACCCCCACCAGGTAATCTTTTGGCTTCGCCAAAAGTGTTTTGCTTTTCAAACTTAGGGGCACTCATTATTCCCATGGCTTGTGCTGGCACTCCAAACTGAGTTGCATTTCTGTTCTGTTGAACTGAAATTTGTCTCATTTGTGCATCATCAGATTGCTGTTTAAGAGGTTGTGTTGTTGAAGAGTTGACATTAGATGCAGAATATGCACTGTAATTGTTCCCTGCATTTGCAAATGTGGGAAAAGATGCCTGTGAGAAGTGTAAATGTTGTTGCTGTTGTCTGTTAAGTCCCTGAATTGGAAATGGTGTGTGATCCCTTTCTTGTTTTACAGCAGTCAAACTAGAAGAAGACATCTGGCTTCCTTGGGCTCCACGCAGATCGGCTTGGTTTTCCACCTCGTGCAACTTTTGAGCTTTACTCTCAATTGCCATATTGCTAGAATCTGTCCATATTTGAATAGGAGCAACAGTAGAGAAGTAAGGTCAGAAATAAGCTCGAACCGGATTAGAACAAATCAAAGAGATTCAGAGAACAAAGGTACCATCGGCTGGCATAAGCGAATGTTGCTGCTGTGAAGCCTGAGACTGAGGAAATTGACCGGGAACGGACTGTGAGTTTTTCGATGCCTGAATTAAACTTTCATATAGAGTTAATACACAATGATTGAGAATTTCATTACTGATGTAACAACTGAAAGTGCTGCTTCATCTACCTGAGATTGAAATTTATATACAGCCATTTTGAGCATCTGGTCACCAATTATACTTCTCATGTTCCTTACAAAACTTTCCTTGGAAATTTCATTTTTCTGTATACATTTTCCAATTGATGACAAAACTAACATAACAGAGAAGGCAAAATGAGCACAAAAAAGTCAGCTATAACATTACTTTGAGTTTAACGTAAAGTGTCTGGAGCTGCGCTGCCCTGTCCTTATCAAGTTGGGGTTGTATGTGAGGGAAAAGCATCGCAAAAGGAACTTGTTTTCCCTGTTTAGCTATATTCATTGCTGCTTGGCTGATCGACCCAGTTGCAGATTCTGACTGATTACTTGCCACTGTTGCCACACGTGGCAGACTACTAGTTCCTGTTGTCAAACTCTGCATGGGCTGTAAATTATTTGTTCCCTGTAAATTCAGATGTGGAGATTCTGGATTTTGCGTATTCTTTTCAGGATTCGGCATATTCACTGCTCTAGAAGAATGAAGTGTGTCCTGTTCAACCTCTGTGGTTTGATAACTGTCCTGGGATATATGCTGCACGGGAAGGGAATTGATCTCCTGTGATGAATCATTTTTTTGCTGCTGATTCTGAGAATCTGTATCAAGTCTCTTCAACTGCATATCAGACACATTTTCCTCCTTTGGCTGGATGGTCTCTGAATCTTGAAGGTTACAACGACTGGCATTTTCGTCATGGTTAGCAGTTTGCCATGGGGCAAACTGATTTGAGGTATAACTGCTTCCTTGAGACAATGGCACTGTTTGTAAATTATGCAAAAGATAAGATTGTTCCCAAGGAAGGAGAAACAGAATACTGAAAGAAGACAGAGTATGCAAGTGATGAAGATACAGTAGCTTTCTAAGACCAAGTTCCGACCACAATCACAAATTGTCTTCACATCAAAACTCTTTCAGCTTAGATATTCTCATGCAACTCTGAAATGTTTACTCTGCTGCTATATGAAACACAGATGAATTGGCAAACTGGGGAAAAAATTCTCTTTGTTAAGGCAAGGGAAGGATAGCTTAGTCAAAAGGACCCTTACAGCAAAGGGGTTTTCAGTGTCAAGTCAGCTTACAAAGACCTCAATCATTCAAATTCAAATGACAGGAAGGAGCTCTGGCCATGGCAGATGATATGGAAACCTAAAATCCCATACAAGGTAAACTGTTTCACATGGTTACTAGCAAAGGAAGCAGTGATGACACAAAAAAATATAAAGAAGAGGAAGTTTCAACTATGTTCAAGATGCTTTTTGTGTGAGGAACAGAGGCAGAGATAGTCAACCATCTCTTCCTGCATTGCAAATGGACAGATCAATTATGGAGAATATTCAGCAGCCTTAGGAAGATCATTTGGGTGAAACCAAGAAACATAGCACAACTCCTAAATTGTTAGATCAATATAGGCAATACTACAATTAAGGAGGAGAGATGGAGGATTGTCCCAGCTTGTATATGGTGGACAGTGTGGAAAGAAAGGAATCAAAGATGTTTTGAGGGCAAGAAGAACAATTTGCAGAATTTTAAGATGAATTGTATATTTTTGGTGTAAACAGAAGTTTTAGTACAGGCAGAAGAACTTTTTGATGTTATAGACTATTTATGACAAAAAGCACAGATGGAGTCAGTCTAGTTTGTAATAGATGGCTACTTTGATGTAGTATACTTGTGGATAAATAGGAAAAGATGTTATTGAGGGTTAAAGGTTCGAGTCATCAAGAGGACAAAGCAGGAAAAACCATTGTTTGACTCCTGCTTGAGGAGGTTTGACATACATTACAACAACAACAACATACCTAGTGTGTCCATAAGTGGGGTCTCAGGAGGGTGACATATCGCATCCCCAACTTGTGGAGGTAACGGAGTTGTTTCCAAAAGATTTTCAGCTCAAATAAAGCAGTTTAAAGCAATTTTGAAAAGGAAATACCATAATGAAGAAGAAAACAGTATCAATAGCAAATAATACAACAGCCGAAAGCAAAAAAAATAACATATGCTAATAAGAAATCGAAGAATGAGATAATAGGAGGATGATACTAAAGCAACAGAGGCAAAATGTAATAGACGGATCCGGAAACATTATTATAAGAGAGTATCACTGTTAATACTGAAATGGGTTGACCTACATTAAAAGAAGAAAAAAAGGAACTTTGACCTTTTCTAAAACATCGTAACATCACGATAAGTTGAAGAAAAGAGGGATAAGGTTATGCTATAGTTGTTTCCTTTGTGGGGAGGCATTAGAGACGGTGAACCATCTGTTCCTACACTGCAAGTATACCCAACAACTATGGAGGATTTTTTTGAACCTCAAAGGTATCTCCTGGATCATGCCTAGTAAGGTATCAGAGGCTTTCAAGAGTTGGGAGGCAGCAGGGGTGAATGCAAAGGTCAGAAACATATGAGAATTGTCCCTGCGAGTATATGGTGGACTATTTGAAAAGAAAGGAATTCTAGGTGTTTTGAGAGCATAGCGAATGATGTTCAGAAAGTCATTAAACTGCATTTAATTGTTATGTTTTTGGAGTAATCAAGTACACTCCAATGACACTGTATCAGTAACAGATGTTTTAGACTCAATATAGAGTGAAACCAGTGGAATAGGAGACATCTGTGTATTATGTTTCAGTACAACCCATATACTCTTTTGTGATATAATACAAAGTTACTTATTTCAAAAAAAAAAAGAAAAAGAAAGTAGCACCGTAAATACTGCTTTTTTGAGTAGGGAAAAACTTTATTAGTATAATTCAGTGTTCAAAGATGAAAAGCTAGAAGGCACCAAGGTTCTGGCTTCAAGCACCAAGTGAATTTAAGTGTGTTCTAGGAAATGCACAATAGGAACAGATGTACACGTAATAATAGAAAAATAACAATAATCAATCGCAATAATCATATGAAAAAAAGAATTGAAATAACAATAATTCAGTTAGATTAATAAGCCCTGTGTCAACTAAATCCCGATACTACTTATAGAACCTATTTTGACGTAAAAATTCTAAAGCTCCTCTATAAAATAGTTGACATCTAATACATAGACCTTCATGGTTCCATACCACCCCATGCACAGTGCACACCCAACAACTTTGCCATATTTTAGCTTCTCTCCACCACAAAAATTCCAGAGGTGCCATAAAGTACCCACACTTTCTCCCCTCCAAATTCTTGACAACAATTACAACTTCCCCTACTTCTACCCTTCCATTAGCAATTACTAACCCTATAAGCCTCCCTACTACTTATTTTCCCATGTTAGTAACGCCAACATATCATATACATCTAACGACCATAATTTAGCCTAATCTATACAGTTGGCAATAAACTTAGTTGAATGACAATCTATAGTGAAATTGAAAAATTCAATTGCTAAATAGTGATAATATTACCGCTATCGGAATCCGAAGGCTGAGATTGTGAATTATCTCCACCGATATCCCTGTTTAGGGCAGCAGTGAATGCCTCCACATCCGCCCCCGAATGCATTGTTTCATCCTATATCCAAAATTCACATAAATCCACCATTTCACCATAAACATATATATCTATCACCCAACAAACATACATATCTGTCACCCAGAACATGAAAAGGGCTAATTCGAAAAAAAAAAAAAAGTACCAACCTCGTCTTCTTCAAGGAGCTTCATGATAGACGGATCCATTGATTCAGAAATTTGAAAAATGGTTATATATAACCGTATATTGCAGCAATTAATTCGTTTCAAAAAGGAAAAAATGGGAGATCCGTTAGTTGATGTATTTCTAGGTTTCCATGAATGTACGAATTAATTTTTCGAACGATTAAGGAAGAAGAGTAGCAAAATTTCCAGTCTCTGGAAAATTATACAGTGAAAAAATTTGATGATTCTCTTTGTTTTATTGTTTATAGCATAAATTTCTAATGAATACGCGAAGAACAAATTGAAAACGGTTCTTGCGAGTATTAATCAGTAGTAGGTACTATTTATATGCCAAGCCCAAAGGTTTATTTTACTTTTTATTTTTCCTTTCCTTATTTTTTCGCAACTCTTTTCTATTGAGGTTATTTCTATATGTTCGTGAACAAAATTTCTTTTATATAATTCAGTTAAAAATATTATGAGGAAGTTTGAAGAGGGTAAATTATTGAAGATATTTGTTTAATCTAAAATTTTATATGTAGATTTTTTTTAGCTTTTGCTTTCTATATATTCACCAATAAGAAAAAAGAGTAATTTCTATATTTTTTTATTAAAAAAAAGAGAAAGTATTTACTGTTTGAGCAATTTTTTTATCGGGGTAATTACAATTGTTCGTGAATGAAAAGAATTTTATACAATCCAATCAAAAAAAATTATATTAGAACATGTTGAGGAAGTTTGAGTAGGGTAAATTATTGGAGATATTTGTTTAACCTAAAATTTGATATATAAATTAATTAATTGAATTTGTATTTTTGGATTAACGATAAGTAAAATATAACGGACAAAGATTATCCCATTAGATTTTATGAACTTTTTTTTCTTTTTAGCTTTTGCTTTCTATATATTCACCAACAAGAAGAACAAATATATTCTTAAAAAAAAAAAAGTAAAGGTGTTTATTGTTTGAGCAACTTCTTTGTCGAGGTAATTTCAACATGTTTGCGATGAAAAAGATTTAATATGAAAAATTATATTAAAACATGTTGACGAAATTTGAGGCGAATAAATTATCGAAGATATTTGTTTAAACTAAAATTTGAGATATAGATTAGTTGATTGAATTTATATTTAGAATTAATAGTAAGTAGAATATGACGATCAAAGATTAATCCACTAGATTTTATGAATTTTTATGAATATAACAAGATGAACTAAGAATAGTAATTGTTATAAGCAATGAATTAAAAAAGATAATTAATATGGTAATTGAAGATATTGAGTATTGAACATAATTTCAAACAAAGAAATGTAGCGACACATTTACAAACAAAGAAACTTTTTAAAACAATCTAGAATAAAAATAAAAAGGCAATGTATATGACACAGCCTTTTCTATTTTGTTGAAAAAATACCAAAAGAGAATGACTCAGAATGAAGTTCCTTTGTTGTCTCAATGTAAATACTTGTAATGTTATAAATAATTAGGAGTATGTCTATTGTTTTTGAAAGATAAAATGCTCCTAGGATCAAGCTATAATTTGTAATGTTTTGGATGCTTAATATCATTTACTAAAGGAGAAAAATATGAGTGAGAGAATTTCTATTCATATATTTTTTATAGAATTCTTTCGAAATAATTTGAGAATAAAAAGTTAAAGGATTTTTGCTTGATATAATTTGAAGGTTTTTATAATTATATTGATGAAAATGACTTATTTATAGTCTAATAAATTCATCATCAATGTTTTATGTCGTGTCATTATCCAAAATTTATCACAAAATTTATCATATTCTATCAACATATTAGCAGTGGCGGATCCAGGATTTTTAAAAAAGAAATGCTATTGGCAAGTTTCAAACCCTCGCAAGCTTCTTATTGAGGAGGTTTAAACCAGCTCACCCACAACTACTTTTGTTTTATGGATGCTCATTTAAATTATAATAACATATGTATCATAATTTCTATATATATATATATATATATATAAATAAAAAATTCGGAAATCAATGGATGCTCGAGCACCTGCGTCTGGCTTACTGGGTCCACCCCTGCATATTAGTCACTCTTCTATCCAAAACGAATAGTCAAATTTCTAAGTAGAAATATAAATTTCATAAATAAAAATAATAAGCATGAAGTAATAAAATACACTTCAAGACCTAATATCACCGGTGTAAATTAATATAACTGAATAAACTCATCTTGAAAAACTACAACTATATTTGAAAAGTAAGATAAGAAAATATAGATAGAGGGAGTCAGACCCTAAACGCCAATTAGCTCGCTCAAATTCTCGAGAAAGTATCGTCTTAGACTGAAAATCAAAGAGATATAAATAAAGTAATATGAATACATCAACCGATCAAAAAATTATAACTAGTATATAATAGAGAAAATGTTAAAAAATTCTGACAACTTAACAAAACAAATAAATAATTCAAAAATAAATTAACAATAAGCAATTCATTCATATCATCCAATAAATTTTAAAAAGCATAATAAAAATAAATATTTAAAAAATAAACGAAAAAGAAAAATAATAATATGTGATGCAGTATATGATAATGATACACCAGTATACACCTCCTTATACACCTTCTCCACAGTGACATGGTGTGAGGTGGAAGGCGAGGAGTTGCAAGGTTCATATACTTAGTCGAAACTCATTTTTAATCTAATAAAAATGAGATTTTACGTTTATGGACATGTGGATGTCATGGTAAATTCAAGATTTATTTCGACCACTGATAATATAACGAACACCTAACCTTAACCAAAGTTTTATAGAAAAGATTAGAGGTGTCAAAACTGAGCTCAATTATAGCTAATAACCCAACTCTTCCAAAATTTTAAGGGTTGATCTCAAGAATTTGAATTGGGTTCAATATTAACTCATTCAAGTCTTAACCCATTTTAAGAAAATTTTAAATTGAGCCCAATTTAATTTTCAATTTCAACTCATTATAAGACTTTTTATTTGCATTGATGTAATTAGTATTTTAAAATACTTCGTTGGGACTCGCCCTAGGGCGGCAGGACTCTAGCGAAACGCCCCGAGACTCAAGTGTGGGGCTTAGTTCTGTAAAACTTACGCCCTAAGCGCCCGAATCTACGCTCAACGGTCAATGTTCGAGACTTACCTAACAGATTTTACACAAATTATGTATTAAAATATTTAGTTAACATTGTTAACCCTCATCATTCTTGAATAATTGAATGATACATAATAAGTTTTAATCTATAGAGATAAAGAAATTGAGAATAACTCAAATAATAAGTTTTAGTATCATATCTTTTTTATTTGGTAACACAATGAAAGTAATTATATATTATGTAACATTTCTTGTTTAATACGTAACGAAATTTTAGTTTTTCCTTATCAGTGGTCTTCATGTTTTGTCATATGTCAAAATTATTATATTTTTATTTGACTATTTGAAAGTAATTTTTTTTTCATGATAGAGTTATGTTTTTATTATAATACTAGTAAGGCTATTAATTATTTTCTTTTAGACGGGGTGGGTGTAAATCGTATAGTATGATAACTTTTTTTTGTTTTAGGATTTCTCTATCCATTTGTAACTTCTTTTTATAAAAATTTATTTGGTTGAAACTCAAATTATGGATATAAAACTTAAATAATAATATACTAATGTAAAATTATTGAGATTAACACTTTGTTTGGATCTCTGTTACCTATTGTTTCATAATATATTGTATTGTATTATACTCTATTGTATTGTATGGTAGTTACAATGTCACTACATCAAAAATGACCTTAGTAACAATTAATTAGCAATTGCCGCTAAATATGTACTTTTAACGGTAATTAACATTCTTTGTATGTGTCCCAAAAGGCTTTAGAGAGATTGGATCCAATGACACTTAACTAATGCCGATAAAGACTTTAACACTCTTTATTCATGTGTTATTTTATTGCCGCTAAAAGTTGTTTTTGTTGTAATGTGTTTGGCTAGATTGTATTGTTTGTTGTTGTTTAATAACATTTTAGTTGTTTGGTTAGATTGTATTGTACTATATTGTAATTTACAAATTTACTTAAATATCCTTAATTATTCTAGGGTAGGAGATTTAAATAATTAAGGTAAAGGGTAAAATTGTATTTTGAAATATTATGTAAAGATATAATTGAAAAAATAAATTAAGTAATAATGGGAACACACCAAATTGATCATTCCATAAATGAGGGTTCTCATTATTACGTAATAACAAAATTTAACAATATAATATAATATATTTTAAGTAACAATCAAAACAAACATTATCGATATAGTAATAATACAATATGATATAATAGTAACAATAATCCAAACATAGTGTAAGCGAATCAAATTGGATAATCAAGACCCAACTTGATTTTAAACCCATTTCATGAGATCAAAGTAAACTTGGACAAATTGAGACACAACTCAATTTTATTTTTATTTTTTTAATATATATATATATATATTTTTAATATTTTCAATTTTAACTCAACCCGTCCTTTTGTCATCGAAAGAGACTTGATAAAGGAGTAATCATGCACGAAACAAGCCAATAAAAGCCGATTTGTGTGCCCTTTAGCTTTTTGGTCAAAGCTTTTTTTACTTGCATTTGATTAGATCTGCCTCACCACACGTCATTTTCTTATTTATTCATCTTAATTTTTTTTTAGTCGCACTTAATATTTTGCATATGAACGTGGAAAATGAAATCGAAGTTTGAATTAAATATGTTTTGTGGAAATTAATATTCTTAATTTGACGTGCCAAAAAATGGCTGGCAAATGAGTGCCAAAGCATGTTTCCTCAATATTACTCCAATAATCAGATGAGATCTTTTGGAATATAATTGAAAATAGAACACGAGGATTGAGCAAATGAAAAGAAAGTTAAAAGTCAACTAAAAATAAAAAGGACTAATTTGTAATTAATTTGACAAAAAAATAACAAAAATGATCTCCTATGTTTGAGAGTATATCAAAATGACCTTTTAAAGTATGAATTTTGATTCATTAAGTTTGCCAAAAGTTAATATTATCGGTCTTTATCAAATTATATTGAGTCGAAACTCACATTTAGATATATAATTTTATAGAGTATTATGCAGTTTTTTGAGGTATAATTTTCATTATTTTTTCGTGTTTAGTAT
Source organism: Solanum lycopersicum (assembly GCF_036512215.1). Taxonomy (NCBI): domain Eukaryota; kingdom Viridiplantae; phylum Streptophyta; class Magnoliopsida; order Solanales; family Solanaceae; genus Solanum; species Solanum lycopersicum. The sequence continues at coordinate 64,713,789 of NC_090803.1, read as the reverse complement.
AAGTTTTTTGTGTTGCATATATTATAATTTGAAGAGATTTTCTTGATATTTTATGATTAACTATATATTTACTGTTACTATTAAATCCAACAAACGATATTAAATTATTAAATACCTTAACATGGACTAAACGTGTTAAACTTTTACTTCTTTTACAAAATCTTCATTAATATATTTCATTTTCTTACCGATTTTGATCATTTTATTTGAATCGAAAGTCTATTAGAAACAACCTCTCTATTTTCATAGGCACTTATATAAAGTTTACGCATTTCTATTTTCAAATCTCACTTGTGAAATTACACCCAACAAAATTAAAGGATCAAAATTGTTCAATGGTTACTTAAAAGGACTATTTTGAGCCTAACCTTGAACATAAGGGTCTAAATTTGATATTCTCCCTTTTCCCGCATCTATAAATCCCCGCCATTTTTGGTTCACAAAATTCACAAACATACAAAAAAAAAAAAATCAAAATCAAAAACAGTAGCGTAAAGTAAAAATGGGGATCGATCATCTTGCTAAATTAGCAAAACGCAGCATAATTCAACAATCAAAGCATCGTTTAATGTTCAATAATTCAATTTCTGAGTCCAATTTTGTTTCTCATTATCAACAATGCAGAGTTTACTCTTCTCGAACTACGAACAGTTCAGCAACTAAAATATCAAAATCCAATTTCCTTTTGATTCCGTTTTCTATTCAAAAATCAAATCCATCTTCACCTTCTGCGAAAACGCGTATTGGATTCTTGGCGTGGTATTTGGGAGCTCTTGAATCTCGTCCGATTATCACGAAATCTATTTCTTCTGCTGTTATATTTGCTGCTGCTGATATTACTTCTCAGGTATTCTCTCGTTTTGCTTAATTATGTGATTTATTGCTTTGTGTTAAAATGAAATTGTTATAGATTTTAGGATAGTAAATCCGGTTTGAACTAAAGTTACTGAACAATGAGTAATTTTTTAGCTCCGCCTCTGATCCAAATAGATGGAAATGATATAGCTGAATAGATGATCCATAATCCAACAGCCCTGTTTGGATGGTTGTTATTATTCGTCGAGAATAATAGTAGAAAAGTATAATTGGGTAAACTTTCTACTAATCCAATATATTAAAGGATTTTTTTGGTAGAGAAGTTACTTAAAAGCTGGTTTGGATTGATAATTCTTTTTTTTAAAAAAGCTTTTAATACAAATAAAATACAAGTCAAATTTAAAATGACTATTATGTCAAAAAAACAAAAAGCAAAGGAGGCCTACTTTTGATTTTTAATATTTTAAAATTCATTAAAAAATTTATTTTGAATTATTTTTAACGTTGTCAAGTACTTCCAAAAGCTAAAATGAATTAAAAGTATATTTGATCAACTTTTAAGTTAATTCAAACATTCTCTTAGTTTGACCGAACCGTGAGTAACCTTCTAACTCGGCCCTTCGTCCAAATATAGAGGAATTGACATAGATGAATAGACACGATGATAAAAATAACTTTTAGCGGCAATAAATAGACATATTAATAAAGAGTGCTAAAGTCTTTAGTCTTTACCGGCATTTGTTAAGTGTCATTATATCTAATGTTTCTGAAGCCTTTAGGGACATATACAAAGAGTGTTAATTGCCGCTAAAAATACATATTTAGCGACAATTGCTAATTAATTGCTTGCTAAAACTCATTTTTGATGTAGTGAGATGATCCCATGGCAGAGATAGAATTTTTACTAATAGGAGTATAGGACTCAAAAATGTTAAGAATTAACTATACAAAGAAGCCATAGGTTCAACATCAACTATATATGCACAAAATATAATTTTAACCTTATACATTTATAATATAATTTTCTGCCGAAGAGGCTTCTGATTATATCTACCTAGCTACGCCCCTGGATGATCCATATACCTTATCACAGCTGTGTGATGCATCTAGTACTCTTTCAATTTGATGGGTTCAATATTTGTGTTATCATAACTTAAGCCTTTGTGCTTTTGCAATTATATGTTTAGAACTTGATATTTAGTTGCAATTTTAGTGATTTTCAGATATATATTTATGATATTGTAAAGAATACTGGGTTTTGTTAACCCTGTGAATCTACTCTGCATCCGTCTCCTTACGTGACCCTAACTAGTCCGGAATTGTGGCATAGTTGTAGTTGTTACTGTTTTGATTTGATCAAATATTTCAAAATTTGAATAATGATGTTGTTTGTATTGGTCAGATGATTGCGATGACACCTTCGGATTCTCTAGATATAATAAGGACTTTGCGAATGGCTGGGTTTGCATTGATGATCTTAGGAACAGCACAACATCAGTGGTTTAACTTTATGGGGAGAGTATTACCAAAGAGAGATGTTGTTTCTACCTTGAAGAAATTGTTGCTAGGGAATTTCGCTTATGGGCCTGTCATTAATTCTGTTTTCTTCTCTTTCAATGCAGCTCTACAAGGTATGCATTCATTTTAACTGTTGTTCAATTAGGTTACTACTTTTCTTGATTAGTATATGGATCATCATCACACCATATGCATTTGATCAAAGCTAGTATACTTCTCTAGAAATCTCTAATAGCGGAAATGTCTCCTAACTATATGGCTATTACTTCTTGTTAATAACTTCTCTTACTGATTTTGATATGTTTTACTTGAGTGTAGGGTCTATCAGAAACAACCTCTCTACCTTCACCAGGTAGGGGTAGGGATGCATACACTTTATCCTTCTTAGACCCCACTTGTGGGATTTACACGGGGTATGTTGCTGTTGTAGTAGTATGGCTACTACATTCATCACGGAACTTTCTGCACCGATACTGTGAGAAATGTATATGGCTATTACTTTCTGTTAATAACTTTACTTAATGAAGTTGAAACAAAACAATAGCCTATGTCGAGACCTTTTCAACTGAGGATAGGCTATTTCTGTTAGAATCTTACTTTCCTTGGCTATACGGTGATCATGGACATTCTATCAGTTAGATGTGATGCTCTCAGAGTAGCTTTTAGGAGTGTTCTGCATTATTTGTTATACGATCATTTGTTGGCTGAACTGATTCTCATGTTGCCCTTGCTTTTGGATTTGTTATCTCATTTCTCTCTACTTGTTCTAATTCGTTCAATCTATTTTGTTTGGGATGTTCAGGTGAGAATGGAGAAGAAATCGTTGCAAGATTGAAACGAGACCTGATCCCAACAATGACTAATGGACTTATGTACTGGCCATTGTGTGATTTCTTGACATATAAAGTAGTCCCTGTCCATTTGCAGGTATTCACATTCCTAGTCTTTGTTTCAATAGAACTTGTACAATATCTATAATGAGATAGTCCAGCACTTCTGTACTCGGACTATTAGCCTTTCTGAAAGGCATAATACATGAAAAAAAACCCACAATTTTTGCCTCAATCGGTAAATAAGCACTCCAACTCACCC